>NW_016107522.1:1713738-1734114 GCF_001604975.1 Cebus imitator | reverse complement strand
AAAAAAAAAAAAAAAAAAAGAACCTTGAGGCAGAGAGTTTTTTGGGATTATCTAAGTGTACCCAACATAATCACAAAGGTCTCATGCAGGGAAAAAAATGGGTCAAAATTTAGAAAAGGAGAGCTGAGTACGGCAGGGAGGTTGGATGATGTACCTTGAAGATGGAAGAAGGGGCCACAAGCCAGGAATGCCTGCAGCTCTGGCAGCGGAAAAAGGCAAGGAAACAAATTCCCTCCTGGAGCCTCCAGAAGAAATGGGGTCCTGCCAACACCTTGATTTTAGACTTCTGGCCTCCAGAACTGTAAGATGATAAATCTGTGTCATTTTTAGCCACTAAGCCTGTGGCAATTTGTTACAACAGTAATAGAAAGCTGATACCCCAACAGACCACCACAGACATTGCATACTAAGGGCTCCGAACAGGAATTTCCGGGCACATCCTTGACTTTCTCTCTTGTGCAGCCCCTTAAATGGTGAATAAGAAATGAGAACTGGAACCCACCCAGCTCCAAGCTCTGTCATTATCACACATATTCCATGAAGACTCTAGCACATGAACTCTCTGGATGTCTATTTTCTCACTTAAATTTCTATGATATTCTCTTTATAGCTTTGCCACACTGTTGTCTTTCCTTATGTCTCTGAGGATAGTATTGACAGCTTCTTTTTCCCTCTCTCTGTGTTTATTTCCTCTCTATGTGTTTCCTGTCTGCTTTGATTTCTGTCACATTACAGGCTCCATCGGATGTCTGACCACCCTTGGTTTTCAGCTCATGTTTAAGAGGAGTACACTGAAAACTGCCAGAAGCTCTGGGCACTGCAGGACAGGGCTCTCAACCGTGATGCTGTTCATGCTTTGGAAGCCAGACAGCAGGGAAGAATTCCTAGGCATTGATTTTGCTGCAACCTATAGGGTTTTGTATGTTGTGATTTCATTTTCATTGATCTCAAAGTGTTTTCTAATTTCCATTGTGATTTCTTCTTTGACTCATTGGTTGTTTAGGGTAGATTGTCTAATTTCCACATATCTGTGAACTTTTCCTCATTTTCTTCTGATGGTGATTTCTAATTGAATTCCATGGTATTAGAGAATGCACCTTGTATATTTTACATATCTATATATTTTTTTAATTGAGGCTTATTTATGGCCTAGCGTATAGTGTATCCCAGATCATGTTCTGTGTGCACTGGAGAGTGTATACTTTGCTCTTGTTGGACAATGAATGCCCTGTAGATGTCTGCTGGTCTACAGCCATTCCAGTCATTGTTCCCTGATTGGTCTTCTTCCTAGTCATACTACCCATTATCAAAAGTGTCAAGTTGTCTAAACATTTCTTCAGTTCTGTGAGTTTTCACTTCATGTATTTTGGGTTCTGAAGTTACATGCATATACGTCTATAAGTGTTACATCTTTCTTATAGATTGATCTTTAGTCATCAGGAAATGTTCTTTATATCTAGTAACTTTTTAAATTTTCTTTCTTTCTCACGCTGGTATACACACTGCAACTTTCTTGTGATTGCTATTTACGTGGTATATTTTTGTATATAAAGTATGTCTCCTGTAGAATAAAGCTGAACCTTGTTTTATTATACACCCTGAAAACCTGTGTCTCTCACTTCCATTGCTTATTCACACTTAATGTTATTATCGACATGGATTTACATTAGCCAAGGTTTCTACACGTCTCATGTTATTTTTTCTCTCCTCCTCCTTTACTGCTTTATTTTGATGAAGTCATTATTTTCTAGTGTGACATTTTAATAATTACAATTTTTCATTTTTATTTTAGTAATTACTATAAGGCTTAATATATATATATCTTACTTTATCAAAATTCATATATTTTCACTAAATACTAGTGTAATATAGAAATTTTACTTCTATATAGCTCCATTCCCTTGCCCTCCTGTTTTGTACTGTTGTTATTATACATTCTACATCTACCTGTACATTGTTGTAATAATTGCTTTATGTAACTCTATGTCTTTTTAAAGACTTTGAGAAAGGAAAGTGAGCATATATTTATAGAGTTTGTTACATTATGCATCTTACTTAACATTTTTTATTCTTTTAGGTTCTTCCTGTGGATTCAAGTTACCATCTGGTGTCCTTTCCTTATTCCAACAGAGCTCTGTCCCCACCCACCTCCTTTGGACTGTTATTTTTAAGTATATGACATTTACATAAGCCATATGCCCAACAATAAAATGATTATAATGATTATTATCATGATGTTATACTATCATAAAATAATGAGTATTACTTTTGCAATTACCTTTTAATTCAATTAGAAGGAAACAAATTTGCAACTATACTTTTTAAATAATTACTTATATAATTACCCTTATCAGTACTCTTTGTTTCCTTGTTATATGTGGATTCAAAATACTATCTGGTCCCCCTTGTTTTCAGACTGAGGAACTCCTTCAGTATCTCTTCTAAGGCACATTTGCTCACAATGTATTCCATCAGCTTTTATCAGGAAATGCAGGAATTATGCCTTCATTATTGAAAGATTTTTGTATTTTCGTTGTATAGAAATTTGGCTGACATTGTAATCTTATTTTCAGCAATTTGGGTATGTTATCCCATTGCCTTCTGGCCGCCATAGTGCTGATGAAAAGTCAGCCTGTAGTGTAACTGGGGCTCTCTTGCTTGTTCACGAGGAGCCATTTTTCTCTTACTGCTTTGAAAATGTTCTCATTATCTTTGGCTTTCTACATGATGTGTATAATGTATCTCTGTACAGATCTCTTTGTACCTATTGTACCAGGAGTTTGCTGAATTTTTGGATGTGTGGGTTAAAATTTTTCACCAATGTAGGGAAGTTATCAACCAGTATTTCTTCAAATAATGTCTCTGCCTCGTTATTGCCGTTTTCTCCTCTGGCACTGCCATTACATTTATGTTAGTACTTAAAGCTCCCCTACATTTCTGAAGCTCTATTCCTTTTTCTTGATTGTTTTCTCTCTGCTGTTTAGATTGCATCATCTCTGTCCTCAAGTTCATTGATTCTTTATTTGCTAGGGCAAATCTACTGCTAAGCCCCTCTAGTGATGTTTTCATGTTACATATTGTAATTTTCAAGCCCAGAATTTTCATTTGGTTCTTTTCAAAATATAATTTCTACTTTCTTATTTTATTTTTTGATGAGACATTATCATTAAAATTTTCTTAAATTGTTTAGATATGATTGGTTTAATTCTTTTAACATACTTATATCAGCTACATTGAACTCTTTGTTTGCTAAATCCAACATCTGGAGCCCTTCAAAAGCAGTTTCTATTGTCTGCATTTTTCCCTGTGTATGGCTCATACTTACTCTTTCTTTGAATGTTTATAGGTTTGTGATGAAAATTGGACATTTTAGACAGTATAGTAACTCTGGACACTGATCACTCCCTTTCCTAAGGTAGATGTTGTTGATATACATTCGGTCATTTATTTTTTATGTTGTGACATTGATGAACTAACAATGTAGTATCTATTTCTCCTGCAGTGTGCAACTTCTGATGTCTCTGCTTAGATTTTTTTTAAAATTTATTATCTGTTAGTCTGGCAAGCTAGGGTTGTTCTTGGTCAGAGGTTGTACTTAAGTCCTTTTGGAAAGATAGATTTTTACCCTTCACCATTGGATGTGTGTATATAGCCTGTAGGCTAATATCACAGTTCAGGAAGTTTACATATTTATTTGTTTTTGTACACCATTTATCCAGAAACTAATTAACTAGATTATTTTTTCCCTAATCACGCCTGAGAGGGTGACTCTTTGGGCATGCACATGGTCTAGACTGAGGGATGACTACAACACAGGTGTACTTGATGATAATGTGGGTTAGATTCCAGACCACTGCAATAAAGCATATTATAATAAAGTGAGTCATATGAATGTTTTGATTTCCCAGTGCATGTAAAAATTATGTGCATATTAGAATCTATTATGTGTGCATAGCATTATGCCAAAAAAATGTACATATCTTAATTTAAAAAATACTTTATTGCTAAAATAAAAGTGCTAATGATCATCTGGGCCTTCTGTGAGTCATAATCTTTTTATTGGTGAAGGGTCTTGCCTTGATGTTGACAGCTGCTGACTGATCAGGGTGTTGGTTGCTGAAGACTGGGGTGGCTGGGCAATTTCTTAAGATAATAATAAAGTTTCTTAAATTAAGAACATAAGAAGTCAATAATGAACTGACTCTTTCTTTCATGAAATACTTCTCTGCAGCATGAGATGCTGTTTTCTAGCATCTTACCCACCATAGAACTATTTTCAAAATGGAAGTCAATCTTCCCAAACCCTGCCACTGCTTTATCATCAGCTAAGTTTATGTAATATTCCAAATCTTTTGTTTTTGTTCAACAATGTTCACAACATCTTTGCCAGGAGTGGATTCTTTCTCAAGAAACCACTTTCTTTGCTCATTCATAAGAAGAAACTCCTCATGGGCTGAAGTTTTTTAATGAAATTGCAGCAATTCAGTCACATCTTCAGGCTCCACTTTAATCTGGTCCTCTTGCTATTTCCAGCACATCTGCAGTTACATTCTCCACTGAAGTTTTAAACTCCTCAAATTCATCCATGAGACTTGGAGTCAATTTCTTCTAACCTCCTGTTAATGTTGCTATTTTTGCCTCTGCCCGTGAGCCATGAATAGCCTTAAAGATATCTACAAAGTGAATTCTTTCAAGAAGATTTTCAACTTACTTTGCCCAGATCCAAGATAAATCATGCTCTATGGTGGTTATAGCATTGTAAAGTTGATTTTTTGAGTAATAAGACTTAAATGTCAAAATTACTCCTTCATCTGTGGGCTGAAGAATGAATGTTGTGTTAGCAGACATGAAAATGACACTAGTTTTCCTTTTACATCAGAGCTCTTGGTGACTAGGTACATTGTCAATGAGTAGGGAAAAAGTTGAAAGTAATCTTTTTTCTGAGCAGTAGATCTCAATGGCAGGCTTAAAATATTCAGTAAACAATGCTGTAAACAGATATGCTGTCATTCAGACTTTATTTTTACTTTTATAGATCACAGGCACAGTAAATTTAACATAGTTCTTAAGGGTCCTTCACACTTTCAGAATGCAAAATGTCTATTGGCTTCAACTTCAAATTGCCAGCTGAATTAGTCTCTTACAAGAGCACGAACCTGCCCTTCAATCGCTCACTCTTCTCCTTACTGCCACCTTGTGAAGAAGGTGCCTGCTTCCCCTTCATCTTCCACCATGACTGTAAGTTTCCTGAGGCCTCCCCAGCCATGCTGAACTGAGAGTCATTTAAACCACTTTCCTTTATAAATTACCAGTCTTGGATAGTTCTTTATAGCAGCATGAAAATGGACTAAAACAGTAAATCCTGGTTTTAGTGAGTCAGGGAGATGGATTGAGACTGAGCTTCCTTGACACTCGGCTCCCTCTCCTCGGCTGCAGCACCTGATTAAAGACTTGTTTCTTGGCAGTACTCAACGTCTCAGTGATTGGCTTTTAGTGTGGCGAGCAGCAGGACCTAGACTGAACCCCCGGTGTTTCGATAACAAGAACAAACACTGGGAGTGCGTGCGAGCCCCTGGTCTTCTTGTCTTGCTGCTCCCAGCATGGAACCTCTGCCTCATGAGGGGTGACATGGGGCAGGGGATCAGGGTCCCCATATTCTCAGTCTGCCACACCTGGGATAGAACTCCCACCCTATGAATAGAAGCCTGGCTGAGGAGGGAGCTAGTGTCTGCCTATAAGAGAGCTTCTGCAACATGGGGCATGATCGAAGCAAAGAGAAGCATTGGCAGCCTGCTCTTCCTGCTGTGAAGACACCGTCCCAGCTGGAGATTGACAGAGAAGAAGCCCCAATTATTCACTGCATCCAATGGACTGGAGTCCCCAGGGCAGCTTTCGTGAGAGCTGAGAGGGCTATAGGGAAAGGGGCTGATGGCTTGAATTCCACACGTTCTGGTCACCATTACCAATATTGTAAATATTGTTTAATGAATATTTCTTCATGTGCTGTATGTCCTTAGAACAGTTTCCACAGACTTTTTTTAAAAAATCATTTTCTCCAGTGAAATTGCTGCTTTGCTGCTGAGGGTTCTACTGCACCCTTCACTCTTCCCATCTGGAACCCCATTACAACAGATGAATGGATAAAGAAAATGCGGTATGTGGACCCAGTGGAATACCATGCAGCATGCAGCCACAGAGAAGAAGGAAAGCCTGTCACTCACTACAACATGGATGGATCAGGAGGACATCATGCAAGTAAAATCAGCCAGTTAACGGGATAACAAATATTGCATGCTTTCATTCACACATGGAATCTAAAAAAAAAAAAATGATACTATAGAAGCAGAGAGTAAAATAGTGGTTACCAGACACAAGGAAGGGGAGGATGAGGAGAGGTTAATCAGCTCAGCTCTGGCTCTGGGAATTCCCGCTGCAGTGCCCAAGGGGGCCAAGGGGCAAGTGCCCGTGGGTGTTTGTGTGTGGCACCTAGGGGTCTGCTCATGCGGCATGTGCAGGTCCTCTGTGGGGAATACAGGGGCTGGGTGGCTGGAGCTGGTGTAAAACCTAGCAGTGTTTAGGTCATTCCTTACCTAAATCCATGTTTGCCCAAGACTGGGGAGGACAGAGGAAGCTTGTGTTGCTGGTGTCTTACATCAGTCAATGCTCATCAAGGCCACCCTGCAAGCTCCTGTTTCCCAAATGTCTTCAACTGGAAGGACTGCCATAGCAAACCCCACGGACAGGGAGGCTTCTTCTTAAACAACACAAACCCTGCCTCACAGTTCTGGAGGCTGGAAGTCCAGAATCAAGGTGTCAGTAGGGCTGCACCCCCTGAGGCCTCCCTCCTGGTTTACAGTGGCTGTCTTCTCCCATGTCTTCACGTGGTCTTCCCTTTTGCCTGTCCACGCCGTCACCTCCTCTCTTATAAGGACACAAGCAAGCACCTCTTGAAAGGCCCTGTCTCCAAACAGTCACATTCTGAGCTCCTGGGTGTTGGTGCTTTAACATATGGATTTAGGGAGAACAAAACTCAGCCCATAACGCTAACTTCCCAGACAACCCGAAGCCCTGAGAAGCTGCCACTTGTCAGCCCCCCACTAATGAGTGGGGCCTGCCCCTCCTGCAACTGCCTCACCTGCCTCCATCCCAATCCTTACCTGGGGGCTCCACGGAAACAGCTGCACCATTAACCCCTGACAGCCCCAAACCTGTCACTGCATAGACCATTTTCATGTCCAGGCAGGGCCCCCTTCTCCTGATCCCAGGTCAGTGCTGCAGCCTAACTCTCTCTCCCCTCCTCTCCTCTCCTCTCTCCCCCTTCTCTCTCTGTCTCCCCCCACCTGCCAACCCTTCTTTTCCTCTGTCTCATTTCTTTTCTGTCTTATTTGGTAATGATGAATGTCCTTCCAGCCCCCAGAACAGTCACCATCATGACACAGGCCTTCCCACAGTGTCCTCAAGAGGCTGACACCAGAGCACTGAGACAGCCTCACAGATAGGTGCATCTGCCTGCATCACCCTTACAGCAAGACCAGCCACTGGAGGCCTTTGGGCTGACTGCAACTGTTTGCATTAGCCACCCCACAAAGAACAGACCTCAAGAATATTTACAAAAGGAGTTCCAAATTTAAGCTAAGCA
This sequence comes from Cebus imitator, assembly GCF_001604975.1. NCBI lineage: Eukaryota > Metazoa > Chordata > Mammalia > Primates > Cebidae > Cebus > Cebus imitator. Next base: position 1,726,475 of record NW_016107522.1, on the reverse strand, counting down.
CATCCAGACCTAATGAGAGTGCATGGCAAGAATGCTCTTTATGTTAAAACATACAGCTGTGCCCGCACTGTTATCACCAGCAAGGTGTGTGCACGAGAGGCTGCCGCAGCCAGGTGTGCTGTGGTCCACATAGGCATCAGTGTTGCTTTTTCTGTCCTTTTCTTCAAAAGCAAGTATCGGGAAGGAAGAGCAGAAAATGAATTATCTTCTAACACATGTAACACTTTTGTGAGTTGATGGTTTACCTCCCCAGACATGCCCTTCCTACCAAGCAAGGTGAGGCTGGGTGCCTGCCTGGGATTGCCGCCTAAAACCTGCTTCTCAGAGCCTGAGATAAAGGTAGGAGCTCTTTTGAACAGGCCGCTCCATGGGGAATAGGCAGTCCAGTTGGTATTGTGAAGACTTAATGAGTATATTCTAAGCAACTCTCTCGCAATTATTTCCCAGTGATGTATGACAAGTTGCTGTTTGTACAGGCTTATAAAACGTTACAGCATTTCATTAATTTGCCCTTCATTAGCTATGTAATTTTCTAATGATCCCATCTTTGTGGCTTCCTGCCCCAGCGACACTGGCTCCCCGATGAATCCTTAGGGGCAGCAGGGCATGCAGCCCTTCTTAGGGGACAGCTATTCATGGCCAGGCCACTGTCCCCTGCCACCGCTGTTTACTTCTGCTTCAAAGTGGAGCAATCTCATATTGATACAGGAATAATAACTGCATGTAAAATGGCACATCTATCAGAAGGGCAGGAATGTGAAATGAGTAAAGCTGTCAATTGTGTACAATTGCCCCGGAGTAATAAGGCTGCTTATCACTGTCTTTCCTCCAGGCTGGTGTAGACACATCACTGTTGGCATGTCTGCTGGGGGTCCCGTCCCTGACAATAACTAGAGTGAGAGCATGGGGCCCCAGGGGACCAGAGTCAGGGTGGGGTCAAGGGAGCTGCAGAAGGAGCAGAGGGCTGGCTGGGAATCCCTCCACCCTGGGGAGTATATCTGGCCCTGCTGCTTGCTGTGTCACTTTGCATGGGTCATTCTGCCTCGAAGTGCTCATCTTTGGAGTGGAGGTGATGGTGACACACTTCACAAGACACTCAGGAGATTCAATGATGTGATTCTGGAAGGTGCTTGAGGAAGAGCAGAGACTCACAGGAATGAGTGGTCTCCCAATCATGAAGCAGGAAAAAAATTTAATTCAGCCCAAGAAAGCAAGGAGCTGATGGGGTGGTGACTGCAGTAAGCCTCTTAGAAGCTGAAAAATCAATAAAACAATAAAAGCCTTAAGAACAGCAACATCTGGCCAGGCGCAGCGGCTCATGCTACCGTCTCAGCACTTTGAGGGGCCAAGGCAGGTGGATCCCCTGGGGTCAGGAGTTTGAAACCAGCCTGAACAACATGGCAAAAACCCATCTCTACTAAAAATACAAAACTTAGCCAGGCATGATGGTGGACACCTGTAATCCTAGCCACTTGGAAGGCTGAGGCAGGAGAATTGCTTGAATCTGGGAGGCAGAGACGGCAGTGAGCTGAGATCACGCCACTGCGCTCCAGCCTGGGTAACAAGAGTGAAACTCCATCTAAAAAAAAAAAAAAGAACAACAACTAAAAAAAAAAAAATGAGGAAGTTCCCCAAAAGAGAGGAATCCAGTTCAGCACTGACTGCAGCACCTTCCCACCTTCACCTGTGGGTGTGTGACTATGACTGTAACAGCCCCCTGGAGCAGCAGGCCTGGGAATGGGGGATCTGTGGTGGTTCCAACAGTCGTAGACTCCTGCCTTCACCAAGGTCCAACAGTGACTGGCCATGGTCTGGGAATGACCTAATAGCATGCATGAGGTTCAGTCAACTGAGCTCAGGACACACTTCCTGCATCCCCCACTGGCTTCTAGACTGACTTGTGGGTAGAGGCAGGACTCAGATCAGAGCCCAGGTCTCAGTATGGTCCCCACCTAGCTGCGGGACAGATGGTGTGGGCAGTGGCAAACTGCTGTGGTGACTGGGACAGCAAGTGTAGGAACAAGGTGGTGTAAGAACACTTGGCCAGAAGGGTCAGTGTCTCAGTTTGTTCTTGCATTGCTATATCGGTGGGAAGTAAATTAGTTCAACCATTGTGGAAGACAGTGTGACAATTCCTCAAAAACCTAGAACCAGAAATACCATTCGACTCAGCAATCCATTACTGGATATATATCCAAAGGAATATAAATCATTGTATTATGAAGATACATGCACGCTTATATTCACTGAAGCACTATTCACAATAGCAAAGACATGGAATCAATCCAAATCAATGATAGACTGGATAAAGAAAATGTGATACATGTACACCATGGAATACTATGCAGCCACAAAAAGGAACAAGATCATGTCTTTGCAGAACACGGATGGATCTGGAAGCCATTAACCTCAGCAAACTAACACAGGAACAGAAAAACAAACATCGAATGTCTCACTTATAGGTAGAAGCTGCCCAATGAGAACCACACGGAAACAGGGAGGGGAACAACACACACCGGAGCCTGTCAGGTGTTATGTTGATGTTAATGTATTAGCCATCATTAATGTTAGTGTATTTTGTAATACACTAACAATCATAATACACCAAGACAATTCTTCCAGTGCAGCCCAGAGAGGCCAAATGATTGGACACCCCTGTGCTAAACCATTCATGAAGGATCCACCCCTGTGATCCATCACCTCCCACCAGGCCCCACCTCCAACAGTGAGGATTACAATTGAACATGAGATTTGGGTGGGGACACGAATCCAAACCATATCAGTCAGCTTCCCGGAGGTCACTCAGAGGCCCCAGTGGGAGCTGGGGACAGAGGGTACAAGAGGCGGTTGCGTGTGAATGCGCAGAAGACCCCGCCCTGAGAGCACAGGCATGGTTTGAGACAGGACGGGGAGGAAGATGGGGCAGGAGAGGACAGGAGGCCAAATCAGAGACCAGGAATACCAGGAACCCCAGGGATTCTTCCTGAAGCAGGAAGCTTCCTCTCCTCTCTTCTTCCATAGGTTTGTTTAGGAAATATTTCAAACAAGCAAAAAGCAGAGTACCTAATATGCCAAGCAAGTGTTGATATGCTTGTCACATGTACTCATGTTTTGTTTTACAAATAAAACATTTCCAATTTCGTGGTAACATCTTTTGCATCCCACCCGATCCCATATGTGCCCTCCTCCCTCTTCCCTGGGGTAATCAGCCTTCTGGAGTCAGTGTTTTGATAGTTGTACCTCATGTATATGAATTCATAGGCAGCATACAATATTTTTCTGAGTGTTTATAAAATTCACAAAAAAAGGCTTACTATAATTTCCTGCACCAAGCTTCTTTCCCTCAGCTTTATTTTACAAGATTAGTCATGTGAATCTAGATCGTACATTTAAATCTGTACAACACTTAATTGTATGAACATATCAACGTATTTGTTTCTCACTGATGAGCATCTAAGTTTCATTTTGTTTTTTGTTTCTTAATTGCAAGCATACTTGCAATGAGCCTCTTGGACATGCCTCCTTCTGTATACCAGCAAAAGCACCTGGGGAACACCTTATCCCAGGTACCATGGCCGACGAGCGGCAGTGCTCAGACCTGACTCCATCCATCAAACTCAGAAGCCATGCAGAACACGACCGCACACCAGCATGCTGACATTCTGGCTCCAGCTACTGTGAGCGGTTCACACATTTATCAATGCTACAGGGTGGTGGGAATGATGTTTAAAGAACAGAATCAGAACATTATGAACAGGGACACACATAGAAATCATAACGGACTAACATCAGGAGCTGCAAGGATAGGAGCTGCAAGGATGGAAGCTGAGTAGAATGAGTGAGGGGCTCTGTCCTCTTTCATGGCAGACGCCAGGTTGAAACTGTCTCAACTCCAAACAGATAAAAGCATGACTCACAACCACTTAACATTCCTCTTTTCTTATTCTTAGACATGTTATATAATAATAATATCTCTTGTACTGAAGAAACGTGTATTGGAATACCTATTCATTTTAACTCCACTTTTTCTTCTGTTAAATTCAAGTGAAACTAAATATACTGGTTATTATCTTTATATAAAAAATGCGTTTAGAGTATAGTTCCCTGATTTTTAAAGAGTCTCCATGTATGTATCTTTACATCTATCTCACCTTCTATCTGTATTTCTCATAAAAAGCAATCTGATGCGATATTTGCCTACATTAAGGGTAGTTATTTCTAAGTTGTAGGCTTTGAGGTAAATTATTTTACCAATTTTTGTGCTTTTGTGCATTAGTCAGTTTCTTCATAATAAGTATAATGGTGTTGAGGGAAACAGGAAAATAATGTTTATTTAAAGGGAGTGAATAAAAATGCTAACATTTAACAGTGGTTGGTGAGGATATATGGAAGATGTGCAAATGTTTCTTTTTTGTATTTCTTTGTACTGGTAACAGTTACACCCCTCTTTGCACACACCCCCTTTATTCCACACGTGCAGGTGAGCAGGTACCACAAGGCATGTGCAGGAGCACATGTGCTGTCCTTCACTGACATGTCTCTCTAAAGTCCTTGCTCTTCTACGGCCACATCCAGTTCACCTGGGTCACTACCTCCAGCCTTCACAGCTCAGCTACCTGTCTCAGCCTCTGGGTCTGGTATGGCATACAGAGAAATAGCAAAGGCTACTTCCTCGGAGCTCATTATAACAAGGGAGGTGGCCATGGTCACTTGTGCTTGGCAGAGACTCCAAGGCAGGAAGAAGAGTGGGACGCTTCATAAAGTGGAAAAAGGAAGGCTTGCGGTGTGCCTGATGGAGGCTCGCAGCCGGGCACCCTATGGGATCAGTCAGGGTGTACATTTAGCTCTCTCTCTGGTTGACCCTAATTTGGAAGATGGGCAAAGTTAGGGCAGCTGTCAGTTATTGATTAAATCCTGACCACCCTGAGTCGATGTGGTTTGGCTTCCTGGACAGGCTGCTGTGAGCTGTGGGTCAAAGCTCTAGGATTGCCTGGCTTGGCTGTGGTTGCTTTATGTGTTCAGCCTCTCCCTGAGATGAGTGACCAGCTTTCTGCACATTTCCTGGGTTGGCCTCCATGCTCAGGCAGTATCAGAGGAGCCAAGGTTAGCCCAGATGTTCACTGACAGAAAATTCCCCCAAGGATCATATGCCCAGGCACATTTCCACAGTCCAGGGGTTCTGTGTGTGCAGGTGCAGGGGGAAAGCTGATGGCGCATCTGCCCAGGAGGGAGTCACAGAGGTAAACAGTAAGGACAATCCACTATGAGACAGGTTTCAGGAATATGTTTAAATGTTGAACAGGGCCAGATGTGGAGGTGGGGCCAGGCAGCTTAACAGAGCAGTAGGAAACAGGTGGAGGCTTCTCAGGAGTTGCACCATGGGGCACGTGTTGAAGGAGAAGGAGCATGCTAGGTGGACCTCTGGGCTCCTGGAGCAGATCAGGAGCCAGGAGGGCTTGAAGGAGGGGAGGAACAGGGTGGGGCCGGCATTCAGGTGAGGGCACGTGCTGGAGTGCAGAGAGGGAGTGGAGGGACCTTCCGGAGGTGGAGGTCAGTTGGAGGGAGGGACGGGTGAGAAGGAGAACTCGCGAGAATCAGAAGGCCGAGGCAGTGTGAGGGGCAGACAGCGGTGAGGTTTAAAAGTAGAACCAGGACGACTTGGGGACAGGCCACACAGTATGTATTGTGGGATCGCCAAGGACCTAGGATGTCCCAGGTGGGTCTACACCAGGAGCAATGGCCCAAGTCCAGGGCTCATGTCCCATGAGCAGGTAAACTCACTTGTCCCAGGTTCGGTGGCCAGCGTGTGGCAATGCTCAGACCTGACCCCGCCCACCTGTCTCAGCAGCATGCAGATATCAATCACACACGAGGACCTTGAGGAAGCTCTGGTCCCAGCTAAGGTGAGCACACTGAGGCTGACTCTGGAATTCCAACCAAATCCTGTTTCAGCAGCACAGGCAGTCCACATGGCTGGCCCAAATAGCACATGGAACCACTTTCTCTCCATTCAGCTGGTGTCCTTCTCTCAGTCTACTCGGCATGCCTGGGTAAGGTGCCCCAGAACTGAGCACAGAGGTCGGCAAATGAGCATTGCCCTCTCTGGGGCTAAGTTAGCAACAGATGCTCCCCGACACACAGGGGAAGGAATGAGACTCTTCGCATTGCTTTTTCATAGGCTGCTGGTCCCTGTTTTGCCAATTTGGCTGCACATCTTTTCAAGGTTCATGCTTCATAAGGGATCACTATATGCTGGCACAAGTTCTGAAGGTTTTGCAAAATCTAACTCATTTAAATCTCCTGACAACCTAACTGTGGTAGGATGTGCTCTGCGGAGATGACCACTACATTGCTGTCCACTCTATAGATCTTAGCATGAGACTTTGATGTTCCACTAATCAAGGGGTTGTCTCCTTGCACATGGGACTGTGGTGACTGCATTGTCAATAGAATATGGTGAAAGTGACACCATGGTACTCCTGAGTATGGTCCATAAAAGATGATACAACTTCCCCTTTGCTGGAAGCCTCCTTCTTGAAGCCTGCAGCTACCACATAAGCAGACCAGCAGCCCTGAGGCTGCCATGCTGTGAGGAAGCCCAACTACCCCCACTGGAGAGAAAATAGGGAAAAAGCCTGAGTCTGCTTGGGGAGAGGGATGCCCAGCCCCACTGTGCTGCTCCACCTACGCACACTCAGTTTCCACCACTGTCACATTTCAGCCACTGTCACGTTTCAGCCATTGTCTGGCCATAGCACCGGGAGAAACTCTGAGCTAGAGCTGTCCAGTGGAGCCCTTCCTGAACTGATGACCCACAGAAACAGTGAGAGAGGATAACACGACGCAGCTGTTTTTAACCACTAAATTTGGTGATTTATTAGGCAACAATAAACAACCAAATACCTATAACACAGGTACATTTATTATCCCCTGTTTAATCAATGAAGAGACTGAGGTACAGATAAATTAAATAACTCCTGAAAGGTAACACAGCTAGTTAGTGGTAGGCCTGGAATTTTAATGCCTGCTTCCAGAATGCCTGCTCCTAACCAACTTCCTATACTGCTAATTGCAAAGACCAGACAGGAGGCAAGAAGTCCTGCAAGCCAGATGGGCTTGTGTTGGTCCCTGGCTCACACTCAGCCACCTCCCCTTCATTACCAAACCCCGAGCTTCAGAGCTTCAGAGACCTCTGTGCTGTGAAGCATGTACAGTCAGCACTGGGATCTTTCTATTGCCCTACACACTTATTTTGCTTATTGAATGTTTTCCTTTCCTTAAGCTGAAGTGGCTGTTTCCTGAAGAACAAAAGAAGATCAAAATCTGTTCAGTAAAATGCATGGTCACATTGCATTTTTTAAACAGATTCAATAAAAATCAACACCACGTTAAACTAGGATAATCACAGAGGGAGGAGGTCCTTTTTGTCATCAGGGTCATTCATTCCCCAGGGAAAGATAAGGGGAGAGCTGAGGGAAAACCAAATTTTCAGCCTAAATTCATATACGAATGGAAGCATCACCTTCTGGCTGTTTCCAGCTAAAAGGAAGGGCCTTGTCTTGTCATGGGCCCAGCGGCTGGCTCACAGCCAGCCTGAGGGATGTGTGAGCAGCAGAATGCACAGTGGTGGCAGCACCTGTCTCACTGCCCCTTTCTACCACCAATGATCAACCACTGTGGAAGTCCCCATGCCGTACTGCGAAGTTGTCTTACAATTTTTTTAAAAAGGGTGGCTTACAAAATTAATTTTTTCTTGGATATGTACAATGAAAAGGAAAAATGTTTATGATCAGCTCTGTGTCTTGAAAAAATGAATCTCAAAGAAGATCCACTATGTGCACATCGGTGGGTGTGGGGAAGGGATAGAGGGGAAAGATCAGGAAAGGCAGGAGGGGCTGGGGCAGCCCTGTCTGGCAGGACAGAGCGTAAGGAGAATCTCAGAGACACAGCTGACCTGGGACTTGCGGGTTGCAAGAATGTAATTTATTTTTTCTGTGCATGCTGCAAGATTTCTCTTCCTCTAGCTTCTTTAGAATCCTTCTACACAGCATATTACTGCTGCTGGAGTCAGTTTTGTGTGGCTGCATTGTTTTGTCATGGTCAGTGATAGATACAATAAAGAGCTGGCTCTGACCGCATGGTGGGTTTGGGGAAAGAGAGGCTGCCCACGGAATCAGTCATCTCTGCTCACAGTGATACGCCAATGAATCATTTGTAATGATGGCGACACATCTCCCCTCAGTGACTTGTTTATCTAGTTCATCCCTCATCGTTATTAGGAAATGTTATGAATACGTGACTGCTTAACACTTAATGGTGAAATAATTTTTCATGCTGAAATAATTGTGCATATAACACACAATGATATTAAAGTCTGTGATAATACTATAGAAATAGCAACAGTCACAGTGACTAAGAATGTCCTCACTTGGAAACTGTTGCTTTTTGAGACGTATAGTGTCCCACAGAAGAACTGTGCTGAATTTTTTTTAACTTTTTTTTATTGTACTTTAGATTCTGGGGTACATGTGCCGCTCATGCAAGATTGTTTCATAGGTACACACATGGCAATGTGGTTTGCTGCCTCCATCCCCCTGTCACCTATATCTGGCATTTCTCCCCATGTTATCCCTCCCCAACTCCCCACCCCCACAGTCCCTCCCCTAGATCCCAACCCCACAGACCTCAGTGTGTGATGCTCCCCTCCCTGTGTCCATGTGTTCTCATTGTTCAACACCCACCCATGAGTGAGAACATGTGGTGTTTGATTTTCTGTTCTTGTGTCAGTTTGCTGAGAATGATGGTTTCCAGGTTCATCCATGTCCCTACAAAGAACACAAACTCCTCGTTTTTTATGGCTGCATAGTATTCTGTGCTGAATATTTTAATTTAATTTTTATGTAAGAAAAACGCTTCCATTGCAGAAATGCTGTGACAGCTGGTAGAAGCCAACAGAAAATATTTTAGGTCATCACCAAGTAGGTAAATAGCACACACAAATTCAAGGGTAAGAGCCAACACTTAGTGGAAGACCAGCAGATGAAAACGAAGAAGTTGTGGATGGTCCAGTGGTGCAGCATGACAGCCCTCCTGCTTGAGTTGCATCAGGATCTCCCAGAGGGACATCAAGACGAGGCTGCAGGCTCTACCCTTGGAGTGGCCCACTGAGTCTTTCTGGGTTGGGATCCAGCTACTTGTGTTTCCATCAAGCTTTGCTGTTGGGCCAGGGACCTCCCCTAGAAGCCACTGAGCGACGTGATAGAAAGCACGCTCTGAGTCTGCTGCTGGTCGGTCCTGGGTTCAAATTCTTTCACTGCAGTTTACTTGCACGTCACCTTAATGGGTGATTTAAGTTATCTGATTATCCTCTTTTGTTCCTTATTGAATCAAAAACAGTGGCAAGATGACTGTGGAGATTAAACAGGTCGTATAAATGACAGGTGAGGGGCATCAGTATAGGAATTTAATAGATAGTAATGAATTTGCTCAGTCCTCACTGGAAATCTTGTCCTAAGTATTAAACATTACCTTTTTAGGGAGCTATGAAGGAAAATACAAGTCTCTTGACATTAGATACTTTATTTTTTTAAAGAATCATTTGCATGCTTATTGCATACCAGACTTTGGACTAGTTGCTAAGATGTGTCTTGTTGTATAATCACTCTACTAACTAAGCAATAAGATTACATTTTGAACAGCTCTTGCTTGGAATAAGGCTAAATGAGCTAAGCATTAGCATGGAGAATCCCCACGAGCAGGAAGGGAGCCAGCAGTGCACAAGCACCTGCCTCTGCAGCTGCCAAGTCCCGCCTCCTGGGCTGTAAAATGGGGTGATCGGAGCTGTTTGCTGATCAGTGCTCTTGAAACACAAGTACAGGACAGGTCCAATGTAGATCTGCATGCGCTTGCCAGATTCTGTCATAGGAGAAGTTCAGATTTCTCTGCTTATAAATAATCTGAACTCAGAGATAAACACTTCCTCCAGTATGTTAAAAAAAAAAAAAAACATGGCTGTTTCTAGGCAGACATTGGACAAATGGTTCCACTCAAAGAGTACAATTTTGCTGATGAAAACACATTGAAATAAAGGTGATAGTGAGGTGGCTTACACCTGTAATCCCAGCACTTTGGAAGGCCGAGGCGGGAGGATCACTTGAGATCAGGAGTTTGAGACCAGCCTGGCCAACACGGCGAAACCCCATCTCTACTAAAAATACAAAACTTAGCTGGGGATGGTGGTGTGCACCTGTAATCCCAGCTACTCTGGAGGCTGAGGCAGGAGAATTGCTTGAACCCAGGAGGAGGAGGTTGCAGTGGGCCAAGATTTTGCCACTGTACTCCAGCCTGGGAAACAGAGTGAGACTCTGTCTCAAAAAAAAAAAAATGGTCATAGTGCAGATGCAGTTAGTACTTGAGTCTAGCCCCATCACTGTCTCTGGAGTGACTTTGGGAAAGAGGCTTGCCTTGTCTTCTCAAAAAAAGAAAACTAGAAATCATATTTAATTTGCAAGACGATTGTATGTACAAGAAAAATTTGTATTCAAGGCTTTTCATGAATTCAGTAATTTTTGACAGCTATTTCTGAGACGGTTGTGGCTGTGGTATTTAAGAAATATGTGTACTCCTTGATTTCAATGATCTTTCTGTGTGTGTGAGTGTGTAAATGCGTAAAGCTCAGACTTCATTCTTTTATGTTTATTCCCAATTCCAGGGTCTCCATCCACTTCTTTTTCCAACTCTGCTTAACAATAAGCAGTCTAAAAACCTAAAAATAAAATTATTCTATCAGATGACTCTTATTGGGCAAGGCAACAGACATACAGTCCTCCTATATAAGCAGATCGGATATTTAACAATAAGTAGATTTTAGCGGTAAAGTGAATCTGCAGAACTGACTGTCCTTTTTTCCCTCCTTCCATTTCCACCTCCTGGTTGGCCCCCTCTCATGTCTCACTCGCACATCAAGTCAGCTTGAACACTTGCCCAGCAGTACAGAGAGTACACGGTGTATACAGACTATGTGGGGTCAGGGAGGTATGCTGTATAGACGTATGTAGTGGTACAGGGTGTGTGTTGTGCTTGTCAGATGCCGTCTCACAAAGCAGCATAGGAACTAAACTAGAGCTTCATTAACACTTGTACATTTTCCCATTGCTTTTGAACAGTCTTTTGAGGTAATGATCACCCTGTTCACTATATTGCTATTACACGGTGTAAATTGCCAAAGGTTACATAGAGTGGCAGGGGTCTTCTCCAGAAGCAAGCACTAAGAGTTATGAGTGTGAGATTGGGGTAGGAGACATTAACACCTGGGAATGAAACAAAGATGAGTAATCAGGATCAGGCAGGAGAGCCATGACGTCCATGACATCTGACATCCTCAGCCAATCCAGTGGGGAGTTCCAGAGCAAAGCCTGCCCGGTAAAGGGGTCCTGTATTTGCTGGGAATGGCCACACTCAGGTGCCTAAGCCAGCCTTGGTCATTGCTGGAGCTGCCCAGGAGGAGCAGCCTTAGCTCTGACGCTGAGACAAGGTCAGAGTTTCTAACAGCTGGGGGCTGTCACCTCTTGGCAGCCGAACAGAGTCCTTTCTGGCAGGGAGATCTGAGTGGTACTGCCACTCCACTAGGGGTTATGGTACAGGCACCTGGGCCCTGCTCTGTTTGACTCAAAACCAGTGCTCATTCCATCATCTCACCCAAGCTATTTGCTGTCCATGGAGGATGAGGCAGCTGCAGAGATGGGTGTGGCTGTACACCATGGACACCTGGGATCTCAGAATGTAGGAGAACGACCATAAACACCCTTCAGGGTGTTCAGCCTCATCACTTGGTGCTGTCTGTCACCTGATGCTTCACCTTTCCCTGTGTTTGGAGGACGTGCAGGTTGGCTGAAACCACCTTCTCCAGCCCAACCTTCACCAGAGCTTGGATTGATGGTGACAAAAATTTTCCCAGGTATTTCTACAAACAAATAGTTTAACGGCACTGTTATATCACCCTTGACCAGAAACCTAGTTGTAAGGAAGGAAAGAGTAAGCTTTGGGAACCAAAACATCAGTAGACAACTCTTAAATGTGCAGTATCTTTTTCATTTGTTTTTAAATGACAATTTCTAAGATTACTTTTTCTGATATTGTTATTACTTTTGATCAATCAACCCCTTTTTTTCTCCCCTCCCCCTTTTTTTTTTTGCCACTGAATGGATTAGAATAAAAGCATGCAGGTTCATGCATGGCGAATAAAGCGGCAAACAACTATAACCACATGCAGGCATCTGAGAGGAATCCATCTCAAGAGAAGGGCAGAAGCCAAACTCAAAGTATATTCACAGGTCTCTTACATGACTTCCTGTTTCCACTCTGTTAAGCAAAAAGGCTGGGTCACTCCTATCCTTACCATCAGAAAAACCAAGGGTCACTGAAAATCAGCAACTTTCTTAGCTCCATCAGAGAACTGAAGTTGCAGGGCAAACAGTCATCCCAAAATCTGGAGGGCCAGGCCCCTCCACTGAGGCAGAGGGGGGTCTGCTTGCCTGGGTGTGGCAGAAGCTGCAGTAGCCACACCTCGCGGAAGCACTCAAATGGTAATCTGACAAGCTGCTGCAGGCCAAGTGCCGGCCAGCCTGAGACTGAGAAACACCGTGGGGTGGCAATCCCAGACTTTTGTGGACTTCACTTCTAGGAAATACCTCAGGTTCTTCTTCTTCTTCTTTTTTTTTTTTTTTTTTTTTTTTTTT
>NW_016107522.1:1664086-1713046 GCF_001604975.1 Cebus imitator | reverse complement strand
AAAAAAAAAAAAAAAAAAAAAAAAAAACTAACTTCTCCATAGCAAAGATTACCTTCAGGGGTAAGGATTTACCAGAATTAATCTCAGGTAGGGAAGGGATTTGCTTTCACTCCAGCCCCACATTTCAGTAATAAGGTCAGGGCTTCAAGTAAAAAGAGAAAAGTGGAGATGAATGAGGAGATTGTAGAACACCATGCCTAACCCACACCTTACTACTACATCAAGAAGGCTCCAAAACAATATGATAGTAGTCAATTAAAATGAAAAGACTGGGTTCAAGCTATTCTCATGCCTCAGCATGAGGTTGGGATAAGGGGGATTAAATCAGAATAAAGATTGGGATAAATGTCTGGCAAATACTTGCCCCTGGAGGGGCAACCTTTGCTATGGAGAAGTTTCTGAGCTTAATCCACAATGTGTGCTTATTTCACGCCCTCTACCACAGTCTTGGGGGAAATCTTTCTAGATCTTCACCACAAGAATCAGGGGCATTCCCTAGAATAGTTCTTCACCACAAGAATCAGGGGCATTCCCTAGAAGTGAAGTTCGTAAAATTCTAAGCTACCCTAAGATTGTGGCCCTTAGGCATTTCTCAGTCTCAGAGGGGCTGAGGTTGCAGTGAGCCGAGATCACGCCACTGCACTCCAGCCTGTCTCATTCAATCAACCAATCAATCAAAATGAAAAGACTTACAAGACATGCAGTCTCTGAAAAGGAGAACATCAAGAAGGCCCAAGTCAAGTGAAGACAAAAATAAGAAGGTAAAAGGAATTTGAAGCTCCTGGTTCATAGAGACACAGCAAACACTGAGCACAGCCCAACTGCTAAAGAGACTGTACAGACCAACTACTGAGCCACTCACCTTTACTGAGTAAAGGCTTATTACTCAGTTCTTACCGCAGAATTCGAAATGGTTGGATTTTAACAAAAAATTGGTAGGCATGCCAAAAGCCAAGAGAAAACATAGCTTTGAGAGACAAAACAACATTAGACTCAAACTTAGATATGACAGACATCATGTAGGAATTATTAGACATGGAATTTAAAAGAAAATTTGTTAAGGCCTCTATGTGAAAAAGTAGATAACATACAAAACAGAATAATAAAAGCAAAAATAGTAATTATAATAAAAATAAAATATAACAAACAATTCAGGAAATGTAGGACAATATCAAAAGGAGTAACATATGAAGAATTAGTTCATGAGAAAAAGAAGAATGAAAGAACAGAACAAAATAATATGTCTGAAGTCATAATGGTTGAGAACCATCCAAAATCATAAACACCAAATCATAGGTCCAAGAAGATGAGAGAACACCAAGCTGGATAAATACAGCCTTCCCATGAAACACATGTAGACATACCATATCAGAACTACAGAAACCCAAGACAAAGAGAGAAGTCCAATGGAGAAAGGTACACATCGAGGAATGAAGTCAGAATGAATTACAGTGGGTGTCTCGTTAGAAACCATCACAAGCGAGAAGAGAGTGGAATGAAGTATATAAAGTATAGAAAGAAAAAAATCAATCTAGAATTTTATATTGGGCATTGTTTCAAATGTGAAAGATAAATAAAGATGTTCTCAGACAAGCAAAAACGGAGGGAATTCATCACTAGCAAACCAGTTCTACGAGAAGTATTGAAACAAATTATTCAGACAGAAGATAGCCATATATGTAAGACACTTGGTTCTAATAAAGAATGGAAGTGCATCAGAGCATAAATAAATGAATCTAAAATATTTTATTTTCTATTTTTCTTTTAGATGGGATCTCACTCTGTCACACAGGCTGGAGTATAGTGGTGCTATCATGACTCACTGCAGCTTTGACTTCCTGACCTCAAGCAATCCTCCTGCTTCAGCCTCCTGAGTATCTGGAAACACAGGCATGGATCACCACCATGCTCAGCTCATCTTTTTTATTTTATGTAGAAATGGGGTCTCATTACGTTTTCCAGGTTAGTCTCAAACTTCTTGGCTCCAGCAATGTTCTCACCTCCCAAAGTGCTGAGATTACAAATGTGAGCCACCATGCCTAGCCTCTAATTCTTAGAGACCTCTAATTGATCTGACAGGTAACTGTCTAGATCAATAATAGTAACAATATAATGTGTAATTATAGCATATGGGCAAGTGAAATGAATGACAGCAATATCTCAAAGAGTGAGAGGGAGGAATTAGTAATGCTCCTTTACAAGGTGTCTGGATTACATATGAAGTGGGTGAGTATTATTTGAAAGATGCAGAAAAAGCAATTGGCAAAACTCAGCATCCTTGCATGACAAAAACTGTAAACAAATTAGATATAGAAAAAATGTTCCTCAACACAATAAGGGCCATCTATGATAAGCTTACAGCTAACATCATACTTGATGGTAAAAATTGACAACTTTTCCTCTAAGCTTGGAAACAAGACAAGGGTACTCACTTTCACCTCTTTTACTTAACATAGTACTGAAAGTCTCAGCCAGAGCAATTAGGTAAGAAAAAGAAGTAAAAGTCAACCAAATAGGAAAGAAAAAAGTAAAATTGTCTCTATTTGCTGACGACATATTATATGTAGCAAAATCCTAAATACTTCATCAAAAAACTGCTAGAGCTGACAAACCTTTTAGTGAGATTGCAGAAAACAAAATCAACATACAAAAATCAGTACTTTTTCTATACACTAACAACAAACTATCTGAAAAAGATATTTTAAAAAAGAATCCTACTTATTGTAAGTAGGATTGTAGCATTAAAAAAACAAATAAAATGTTTAGGTATAAATTTAACCAAGGAGGAGATGTAAGATGCATATACTGAAAACTGTAAGGCATTGATGAAATAAATTGAAGATGGCACAAATAATAAAACGATACGCCATGCTCATGGATTGGAAGAATTGATACTGTCAAAATTACCATACTACCCAAAGCTATCTACAGATTCAATACAATCCCTTTCAAAATTCCAATGACATTTTTTTCCAGAAATAGAAGAAACAGTCCTAAAATTTACATGGAGCCACAGCAGACCTCAGATAGCCAAAGGAATCTTAAACAAAAAGAACAAAACTATAGGGATAGCATTATTTGTCTTCAAAATATATTATAAAGCTATACTAATCAAAACAGCATTGTACTGTCATAAAACCAGAGACATCAACCAATAAAACAAGAAAGACCAGAAACAAACCCAGGCATTTACAGTCAACTGAATTTGGACAAAGCTGCTCCAAACTGTCTAATAAATGAAAACTGAATATTCACATGCAGAAGAATGAAATCAGATCATTATCTCTACAAAAATAAACTCAAACTGGACTAAAGACTTATATGTAAAACCTGAAACTGTAAAACTACTAGTAGCAAATGGGGAAAGCATCAGTATGAGTAATGATTTTTTTTGGATATCAACCTTAAAAACACAGGCAACAGAAGCAAACATAGACAAATGGTATTGCATCAAACTAAAAAGCTTCTGCACAGCAAAGGAAGCAGTTACCAGAGTGAAGTGAGAATCAACAGATTGGGAGAAAATATCTGTAAACCATGCATCTGATAATGATCTGATATCCAAAAAAAAAAAAAAAAAAAAAAAAAAAAAAAAAAAAAAAAAAAAAAAAAAAAACCTAAAATTTGTAATAGGAAAAAATTTGACCTTTCTCAAAAAGACATACAAATAGCCAATATATATTTTTAAAATGTTCAGTATCACTAATCATCAGGGAAATGCAAGTAAAAACTACAGATATATCACCTCACAATGTTAGAATGGCTGTTATCAAAAAGATGAAAGAGAAGTGTTGGTGAAAATGAATGCTGCTGATGGTAATGTAAATTAGTACAGCCATTTTTTCAAAATATTATGGAGTCCCTCAAAAAACTAAAAATGAAATTACCAAAAGTGATCCAGCAATCCGACTGCTGGGTATATATCAAAGGGAATTGAATCAGTGTGTTAAGGAGATATCTGCACTGCCATATTTATTGCAGCACTCCTCACAACAGACAAGATACAGAAACAATTTATATGCCCATCAATGGATGAATGGATAATGAAAATGTGTTATATGTACACAATATGTTATATGTACACAATGGAATACAGTCTTTACAAAGAAGAAAATTCTGTGGTTTGTAACAACATGGATGAACCTGGAGGACATGATATTGAGTGAAATAAACCAGGCACAGAAAGACAAATACTGCATGATTTTACTTATATGTGGAATCTAAAAAGCCAAGTTCATAGGAGTAGCAGTAGAAGGGTAGTTTCCAGAGGCTGGGGTAAGATGGAAGGGAGTGGATAAAGGAAGAGGAAATGTTAGTCAAAAGGTACAAGGCTTCAGGAGCAATAAGTTCTAGTAATCTACTGCACAGCATGGTGACTCTAGTTAATAATAACATATTGGAGCTTCCAAAATTGCCAAAAAATAGATTTTAAATGTTTTCTCCATGAAGAAATGGTAAGTGTGTGAGGAGATGGTATGTTAACTAGCTTGATTTAATTATTCCACAATGTATACATATATTATAACATAACAATGTACTCCATAAATATATACAATGATTTTCCAATTAAAAATAATTTTAAAAGTGGACTTTGCTTAGTTAAAAATGTATATTGTGAACTCTACAACAACCACTGATTTTTCAACTGATGCTTGACATGGTAAGAGAAGAAATAAAACAGACTTATAAAAATGATTACTCAAAATCATAATACAACACAACAATAATGTAATAATTTTAAATATATATTACCTAAAATATAAAATGCATCAAAATACATGAGGTAAAACCAATAGAACAAAAGGGGACACAGATAATTTGATTCCTACAGTGAGAGAGTTTAACACCTTTCTTTCAGTAATTGATAAATGATACCGACAGAAAATCAGTAATGATATAGTTGAACTGCACAGCACCATTAATCAACTGGATCTAATTGACATTTATAGTATACTTCACCCAACAATGGCAGAACACACCTTTTTGTCAAGCTGAAATGGAACATTCACCAGGATCTGGGCCATAAAACACACATTGACAAATTTAAGAGAATAGAAATCATGCAAAAGATGTTCTCTGATCACAGTGGAATTAAACCAGAAATTGATAACAGAAAGATAACTGGAAAATCCCCAAATATTTGAAAATTAGGCACATTTCTAAGTAACACATAGTAAAATTTCTCAAAAAACATAAAAGTATTTGGAAGTAAAACAAAAAACAACTCATTCAAAATTTAAGGGGTGGAGTGAAAGAAGTATTTGTAGGGAAATTTATAGAAATAAATAAATGTGTTAGAAATGAAGCATAACCTAAAGTTAATAACCTAAGCTTCTGCCTTAGGAAATTAGCGAAATAGGTATAATTTAAAACTAATGTAGACAGAAAAAAGAAATAAACATTAGAACAGAAGTCAATTAAGTTGAAAATGGGATAACAATGCAGAAAAAATTTTAATTGATTCTTTAAATTTGTCAATAAAAGTGATAAGCCTCCTCTCAGGCAAACCACAAAAGAAAAAAGAAGTGTGATTGACAATCTTAGAAATGAAAATATATCGTCACTACTGATCGCATGAACAATAAAGGAATGATAAGAGAATAATGGGAAATCTATGGGTGACCCTGTTCTCTCAAATTATGTAATTTACACAAAACAATTATTTGGACAGAGCCCAATGGCTTATGCCTGTAATCCCAATACTTTTGGAGGCCGAGGCAGGTGGATCACAATGTGAGGAGATCAAGACTATCCTGGCCAACATGGTGAAACCCTGTCTCTACTAAGAATACAAAATTATCCAGGCATGACAGTGCACGCCTGTAGTCCCAGCTACTCAAGAAGCTGAGGCAGGAGAATTGCTTGAACCCAGGAGGTGGAGGTTGCAGTGAGCTGATATTGCACCACTGCACTCTGGCCTGGGGGATGGAGCAAGACTCCGTCTCAAAACAAAACAAAACAAAACAAAATAAAAACAATTATTTGAAAGACACAGATGACCAAAACTCACATAAGAAAACACAAATCATCCCTATATCTATGAGATAATTAAATTAATAATAATTGTCCGAAAAGATGGTTTCACTGGTGAATTCTTCGAAACATTTAAGGAAGAGATAATATCAACTCTCCACAGTCACTTTTAAAAAATAGAAAAGGGAAGATTTCCTATTTAGTCTATGAGCAAGGTGTTACTCTAAAAACCAAAATCACATCGTATACAAGAAAAGAAAACCACAGACCAATTTCACATGGACATAGGTATAAAAACCCTTAAAAAATATTAGCAAATTAAAAACAACAGTGTAAAAAAGAACTATACTCCACAACAAAGTGGGACTTGTTACAGGAATGGAAGCCTAATTCAACGCTCAAAAATCAATCAATGCAATATAACATATCAATAAGCTTAAAGAAGAAAAATCCTATAATTAGATCAATTGACAAAAAAATGACAAAGCTCAACACCCAATTTTGTTAAAACTTTTAGCAAAGCAGACATATAGTTGAGCTTATTCAAATTGAAAAAAAAAAAACTCCCAAAAAATTTCTACAGCTAATATTTGGTTAATGATGAAAAAATACATTTTCTCCTAAGGAAGGAACAAGGTAAGTGTTGTCTGTCACCACTAATATTCAGCATCATACTGAAATTCCTGGCTAGCAGAATAAGAGGAGAAAAAGAAAAGATACACAAGATAGATACCTTGAAAGAAAACATAGACAAGAAAGATACACAAATTGAGAAGAAAAAGTATAACTGTCATTATTTGTGGACGATGTGATTGTTTTATGTGGGAAACCACCAGAAGTCTATAAAAACAAAACAGAAGAAATCAACAACAAAAAAGCCCTTTTGGTACTAATAAATGACTATAGTAAGATCAAAGGAAACAAGGCCAACATAAAAAGAGTCAATTGCTTTCCTATTGACTCCATGTTTGTGGTTTTCACATCCACAGATTCAACCATCTGTGGATCTAAAATATTTGAGAAAAAAATTAAAAAGCAAATATCAACAATGACTAATACAAACAAAATACAGTATCACAACTATTTATATTGCATGCAATTAATTAGGTATTACAATTTCCCTGATAATTTTAAATACAGAGGACAATAGATGTAGATTATATGCAAACGCTATACTATTTTATACAACGGATTTGAGCATCTACAGATTTTAATAGCTGTGAGGGTCCTGGAATCCCTGCAGATACTGAAGGATAACTGTACCACAAGTGAACAATTGGAATTTGAAATTAAAAAAAATATATTAGCACTTTTAAAAATGAAATACTTAGCCATAAATCTAACACGATATGTACAGGAGAGCCTGTATGCAGAAAGTTACAGAATCTTGAGAAAGAAGTCAAAAATCTAAATAAATGATTCTCCATTTTCATGAATTTGAATGCATGATATTGTTAAGAAGCCATTGCTTCTCAACCTGACTTACAAATCCAATGCAATATAAATGAAAATCTCCGCAAGCAATTTTGTAGAACTTGATAAACTAAGTCTAAAATTTACACAGAAAGACAAAAGACCTCTTTGAAGGAGATGAACATAATTGGAGAACTCACACTACATAATTTCAAGATTTACCATAAAGGCACAGAAATAAAGACAGTATGGTATTGGTGAAAGAATAAATTTTAAAATCAATGGATCAGATTAGAAACTCATAAATAGATCCACAACCATATAGTAAACTGAATTGTTGAGTAAGGCATGACAGCAATCCAATGGGGGAAAGGCAGTCTTTTTGACAAGTGGTACCGCAACAAAATGACATCATATAAGTTTGGATTACTAAATCCAAGACACCTGACACTAGACAAGTGAGATTAACAGAAGTATATTAGTCACATATACTGACAGCTGACAACAAAGGACATTAAATCTCACAAGACCATAAAGGGCTGAATTTCAAAACAGAGTTAACAAGCCAGGGCTGTGGGAGGAAAGCCTCGTAGCAACAAGAGTGTGGGATGGCCACTGGTTGTCTCTAGATAATGTGATTGGTTGGTTGAATAATTCCGCGGGCAAGCAAGAAACTGCAGCTCACTACTCAGGGGTAAGCAGGCACTGTGCCTGGTCCCTGTGATAAAGAGGAATTTTTCTTTTTTCAGCTAAGGAACAATATCAACATGAGCAGAGTGGCAGAGAGGACTTGCAGTTAGACCATTCAAACTCTCACGATTTTGCCAGACATAAAGGCAGTGCATAATATTGAATCCTTATTTCAGACTCCCACCACAATATGCAAAATAAATGATTGTAGATGCAAATCTTATACCTTATATGAAGTTAACTCAAAATGCATCATAAAACTAATTAGAAAATGCAAAACTATAAAACTCATAGAAAAAAATAGAAGAAAAATCTAGATAACTGGTTTGATAACTTTTTAGATATAACATTTAAAAGCACAGTCTGTATAAGAACAGATTGATGTTGAAATTTATCAAAATTTTAAAATTTTGTTCTGCAAAATGTACAGATATAAAAACAAACATACAAACCACAGAATGGGAGAAAATATTTGCAAAGCCCATATGTAATAAAAAATTTAAAACCAACACATACCATAAACACTTAGAAGTCAAAAATGAGAAAACAAATGACCTCATTTATAAATTTCCTGAAGATCTGAACATACACATTAGCAAAGAAGATAAACAAATTTGAAAAAAGCACACGAAAAAGAATCTCAATATCATTTGTCATTAAGAAAATTCAGGCTAAAACAATAAACAATTATCACTACATACTTAATAGAATGTCTAAAAATTTTTAAAACACTGACAGTACCAATTGCTGTATGTGATAAGGAATAATAGAAACTGTCATTCATTGCTGGTTGGAATGCAAAATAGTAACTACACTGGAAAATGAATG
Source organism: Cebus imitator (assembly GCF_001604975.1). NCBI lineage: Eukaryota > Metazoa > Chordata > Mammalia > Primates > Cebidae > Cebus > Cebus imitator. Next base: position 1,704,142 of record NW_016107522.1, on the reverse strand, counting down.
ATTCTAGATATAAATCTTATATGAAATTAAAATACATCAGAAAACTAATTGTAAAATGCAAAACTGTGAAGCTCTGACAGATTCTTACTAAACATAGTTTCATTATTAGTTTACTATGGTTTGTAAAACAAATGATTACATATTTAATAACTTAAAAACATAAATTTATCATTTTACAGTTCTGGAGGACAGAATTACAAAGTATATCTCTGTGGGCTAAAGTCAACATGTTGGCAGGGCTGCACTCCCTCTGGAATCTAGGGGAAAATCAATTTCCTTGTCTTTTCAAGTTTCCAAAGCAACATTCCTCTATTCCTTGGCTCTTGACTCTTTCCCTTCCTTCATCTTGACTCTTCCATCATCTTGACTCCTTCATCCTCAAAGCCAGCAGTGTGCATGTTCAAACCTCTCAATGCTTTGGTCACATCATCTACATTATAGTCAATTCTGTCTCTATCTTCCCTTTGTAAGGACACTTGTGATTACATTTAAAGGCCACATAGGTAATTCAAAATAGTCTCTCCATTTCAAGATTCATAACTTTATCACATCTGAAAAATCCATTTTTTCACATAAGGTAACATTTACCAGTTCCAGGGATTAGGACCCAAATATGTCCCTGGGCCTATTCAGCCTACCACAGCATACAATTCAGTAATTGTGCACCTACATGTTTACCCAATTGATTTGAAAACTAAGTCCACACAACAATCTGCAGGTGAATATTTACAGCAGCTTTATTCATAATCTTCAAAAACTGGTAACAGCCAATATTCAATAGGAGAGTAGATAAACAAATGGTGGTATGTTCATAAAATATAATACTATTCATCAATAAAAGGAATGAGCTATCAAGTCATTAAAAAATGGATAAATCTAAATTCATATTTCTACATGACAGAAGTCAGCTTAAAAAGGCTACATACTACGTGATTCCATTTATTGGCATAATGGAAAATACAAAACTACAGAGAAGTTAAAGTGATCTGTCATTGTCACAATTTCAGAAGAAACAGTATTCAATAGGAGAGTAACAGGAAATTTTTATTAGGGTAGTAAAAGTATTTTGTATAACACTGTAATGAGAGATACACAATACTAAACAGTTTTTAGACCCTGTATCATTTTACAGCTGAAAGTGTGAACATTTGTGTATGCAAATTTTTTAATATCAGGTGGTTGGCACATTTCAGAAAGGAATGCAGAAGGTGACAACATAATTCTATTACAGTAATAGAAATAAATGCCTATTACTGAAGGGAATGTGAGAAAAGTAAATAATCTAAGTAACTCTGGAAATATGTAGACTCTTCAAAGACAAATGGAACTGTATAAGAGTAATACAATTGATAACGTAGTTTTATATGGGGTATGATTAAACAATTCTGCAACTACTTTACATGTATACTAAAATTGAAAAATTAAGTTAATGTAATGCAGATGGTGGGAGCCAAGTTTCTCACTGTTGGAATGGGGGATTACAGATAAGCAGATGGAGAAGTCTAGAGTAATCGATGTGGTAATGAATCACAGTGGAGCTGGAGACATCAGTGTGAACAAATGTTCATTTTTATATAGACACAGATGATAAAAAAGATGTTTATTGATATATGTACGTATATGAGTTGGACACACACGCATATATTGCCTTGCTCTATCAGCTGAGAAGGCTAGAAGCAATGACACACCAGGAACAGTGAGCACACTGAGTGTTCAGATTTTGGTTTCTAATACCATTCTTCAATTAAAAAAATAAAATGAATCCTTGGATAAATGACTGATTCTGGAACTGGGTCAGGAAATATACATTTCAGTCTGTACTTTTCAGAAAGTGAGGAAGTACTATAACAAATTGCAAAGATAGGAGTATGTCAAAAGAGCATAGAAGCCAAAAGAAAGCACTTCCAATGGCCAAAGCTAAAACAAGTTGAGAAAAAAATAAACACAGCAGTATTAGAGTATAACTGATAGCGTAGCATAAATGTACATGAGTTCATACTGACATACATAAATAATTGAATTAATAAATAAAAAGGGGTGTGCACAAATCTCCCAAGCATAATTTCAAAGGATTTATGGAAGTACTACGCCTTCAGGTAGTGGGGAATAGCTTCCCACTCCTCCTGTGCAGACTGTGCATAGTGACTTCTTTCCAAAGAGTATGGTATTGAAAAGGGGAAAAAGAATAACATCACAACCTTTCATTAGCCAGGTGATCAAGATGAACTTCAACAGTGATAAGTCACACTGATAGTGTCTACCCTTGATATGATGTGATAAAAATTGAAATTTGTATCTGTGGTCTTCCTCCTAAAGACTCATAATTCCAACTTATTCATGAGAAAAACATGAGACAAATGCCAGTTAACCAGTCCGTAACCTATACTCTAAAAGTTCTCACTGTCATCAAAAACAAAGAAAGTCTGAGAACCTAAAACCCAAGATGAGCCAAGGTGACTACATGTAATGTGTTATCCTGCAGAAGATCCTGTGATAGTAAAGTAAAAACAAAGAATTTTGAATAAACGTGGACTTTAGTTACAAAAATTTAGCATACAAATATTAATAACAGGGGAAATGGGTCTAGGACACATGGGAACTCGAATTTACCTTATGATTTTATGGAAATAAAAATCCATTATGAAGTAGTTTATATAGTAAGTTTTTTTTTTTTTTTTAAGTAGCCCTATTTTTAATTTTCTGAGCATCACGGGTAACTCTGGGCTATTCCTGTTAAATCTGGGATAATTACTTTTCCTGAAAATAGTATGTTGGAATCCATCTTTCTACAATTTCCCAGTTGGATCTCCCAGCTGCTGTGAACTTTATCTCTGCAATGAATAACTGCATTCAGCAATCTTTCCTCTCTATGGAAGATCAAACCAGCCCCAGAATCTAATTAAAAGTCTCCATACAAGGGACTCAGCACGAATTGAGGCAAGGAGTATTTCATCATTCTCTGTCCAGGGTGACCATACAGGGAATAATATATTATCCTTGAAAATAAAAGCTTACTTCCACAGTTGGCTTTTAAAATACAGGCTGCTGTACATCATGCATGTATCAAGAGGTTTTATTAAAGGTTGTGATTTTGTTTTCTAGTAAATACTATAAAAACATTAAGCATACATTCTTTGAATAAAACTAAGTGAAAATATTCATCTACTCTTTAATCATAATTATATATTGAAGAATAAACAAAGGAAAATATGTTTGCCGAATTATCCATATGCAGTTTTACAATTAAAGAATTAAACTGTGCTAAAAAATTCAAGTTTGGAATGACAGAATTCAGAAATGTTACATTAAATAAAGGAAATAAACTGAATGGGATTATGATTTGGTTCAGGTACTTTGCAGAAACTACTGGTTCTACTCCATTAGCTTCAGAACATGGTAATATATTTGTGTGGAAACTAATGCCCACAATTGTTCCCAAAATTATAACGATAATTGATTTAGCTTTGGGTATTAGCATAATAGAACAATAACTATCCTGAAAATTTAATTCTACATACATCTAGAAATGCTAGAGAACTATTCAATAAATATTACATTAAATGCAGAATTTAGCTTACACGAAAGAATTTGATAGTGAAATCCTCATAGTCTAGGAGAAAGAAGATGAAACAGACCAATAAGCGCCAGAGCTAATGCAGCAAATACCCTAGAGAAGAGATAAACTAGTGAGATCACCAGTCTTTGCAACCCAAGAACTGAGATTTAGAACCTTCTTGGAGATAGTAGACTTCATATTGGGGGAGCATTAGATAGGGAATTAGAACTAAGTCAATTATCTAAATATATCTGTATCTTTAGTAAATTATCAAATTTATAATAATTAGCTCACAGCATAAGGAGATTACAAAAACACACAAACAAAACCAAACTCACAAACTTAGCTCATTTCATTTGGGCTCAGGGTAGGTAATAAGAGAAATGCCCCCTAAAATACATAACAAGCTGGTTTACACTTGAAATTACATTTGGATTTACTACTGGCTGGTACTGTGATGGTTAATTTTATGTGTCAACTTGACTGGGCTCAGGGTGCCGAGATATTTGGTCAAACATTACTCTATGTGTTTCTGTGAGGGTAATTTTGGGTGAGATTAACATTTATATCAGAAGACTGAGCGAAAAAGATTGCCCTTCATAGTGTAGGTGAGCCTTACTCAATCAGTTTAAGACCTGAATAGAACAAAAGGCTGACCTTTTTCTAAGTAAGACAGAATTCTCCTGCATGATCACCTTTGATACATTGGCTCTTCCTGCCTGACAGCCTTCAAACTTGGTCATGAGTATTTCCCAATTCCACAGCAGCTTCCAGCCTTTGGACTCAAACTGGGACATCAATTTTGCAGATTTTGGACTTGCCAGTCTCTATGTGACCTGATATGGTTTGAGTCTGTGTCCCCACCCAAATCTCATGTTGAATTGTAATTCTCAATGGTGGGTGAAGGATCTGGTAGGAAGTGATTGGATCATGGGGGCAGATTTCCCCCTTGCTGTTCTTATGATGGTGAGTGAGTTCTCACAAGATCTGGTTGCTTAAAAATGTGTAGCACTTCCCCGTTTCCTCTCTCTCTCTCCTACTTTGCCATGTGAAGACTGCTCTTGCTTCTCCTTCACCTTCCATCATGACTGAAAGTTTCCTGAGGCTTTCTAGCCATGCCTCTCTACAGCCTGTGGAACTGTGAGTCAATGAAACTTCTTTTCTCCATAAACTATCCAGTCTCGGGTGTGTCTTTATAGCAGTGTAAGAATGGACTAATACATGACCCAACATCCAACTCCTTATAACAAATTATATGCATATATATACACACACATATATAGAAATATATGTATGTATGTGTGTATATATATATATATATATATATGTTTATATATAACCAGTAGGATATATATGTATATGTGTGTATTTGTGTGCATGTGTGTATGAGAGACAGTTTACTACTGAGAGTTTACTACTCACAAATTCTAGTCAAAACAACCTAAATAATGGAATTTAATAAAATAAAAATTTATTTTTAAGGAAATATATAATAAAAAAGTCAGTAAAGAAACTGACAAATAACTGAGTAAATCTAAATAATAATTGACTTTATAAAATTACAGTGACAACCACAGTGATGCTTAATTTGAGAGATTTAAAATGAGAAGAAACTAATATACTACACATGTATGATAAGAGAGGGTAATAGTTAAGCACTTTAAATCTTTGCATTATTTGAGAGAAATAATCAAAACAGCATGAATATTTTCTTCAACATACAGAGAAAAGATAATGGCCAATCTAGTTATATACACACCTAAGTTATTATCATAAGAAACCATCTTCACAGGCTGGAACTGCAATTGGAAAAAATAAAACAGTTGCTATTACCAATACAACATATCCAACTTTTAATGATATTATGAAACATGGTAAACTGCAAGTGTGTTGGAGTTTCTAAATGCTGCTCTCAGGCTCAATGATTTGCTAGAAGGGCTACAGGACACAGATAAGCTATTATACTTGTGGTTATAGTTTATCACTGAGAGAGAATACAGATAAAAATCATCAAAAACAGAAAATGACACATGGGTAAAGTCCAAGAGCTATATGAACATGCTTAATTCTCCCAGCAATGATGTGTGGTAACACAGGCAATGTTTTGTCAGCCAGGAAAGCTCATCTCAACATGGACGTCCAGGGCCTAATTGGGAGTCCAGCATGCAGGTATGCAGTTTCTACATGACTGACTGCAGCTACCCAGACTCCAGTCTCCCAGAGCAAAAACATATGTTCACCATAAAATACACATTAGCATAAACTATCTGATCAAACTGGAACCACATAGTCCCTCACTTCCAGCATTCAACATTCTTATGAGCCAGAATATTCCCAGGGCTCAAAGCACATTTCCCAGGAGCCAGTCAAGTGCCAATACTGAATCTAGCCTTTTCTGGGAATGTGTAAGGTTTGAAACAACATAACCTGCTGAATTAATCCTTTCCTGTACAGCAAGAAAAAAAATAGAACAAGTATAAAGAAACAAAACAAGCACCAGAACCATAACTCACGCATGAAACAATTGTTGGAATTACCAGGCAGTGAATTTAAAATAACTATAATGAAGACATTAAAAGCCCTCATTTAAATAAGAGACACAGTGCAAAAACAGATGGTTATTCAAGAAGGGAGATAAAAAAATTTAAGAAAGAATCAAATGGAAATGCTAGAAATCAATTCACTGTGGCATAAGAAAAGAATGTTTTTGATAATGTCATTAAGCAATTAGACAAGACAGAGAAAATCATCAGCAAGCATGAAGAAAAGTCAAAACTTACAAAATCAACAGGCAAATGAGAATGAGAAAAGAAAAAGAAGAAAGAGAAGAAGAGGAGGACGGATAGCAGAAATAGGGAGAGAGGAAGAAACATTCAAGAACTGTTGGACAATTTTGAAAGGTGTAATCTACGAATAATTGGAAGACTGTAAGAAAAACAAATAGAAAACGGAACAGAAAAGAAAATCTGAAGTAATAATGGATGAGACTTTTACAAAATTAATAAAAGACTCCCAACCACAGATTCAGGATGATCCAAAAACATCAAGTAGAATAACTGCCAAAATTATACTAAGACTTATTTCAAACTTCATAAAAACAACACCAAGAGAAAATTCTGAAAGAAGCCCAAGGTGGCAAGAAGCCTTATATATAGAAGAAAAAGAAAAAGAATTGCAGTGGGATTTGCTTCAAACACCATGCAAGAAAGCAGAGAATGAAGTAAAATATTTACAAAATTTTAAGAAAACAAACAAATCTAAGATTTTTCATATAGAAAAAGTATCCTTCAAATGTAAATAACAGAGGAACATCAGAAAAAAATGGCAAAGTGGGAAATCATAGATAACCATTCCTCCTCAGAAACACCACATATCTGGCAAAAAAAAAAAAAAATGTACAAATCAACCTTATCAGAACTGTGGATGAAATTTAAAAACGTACAGCATCCAGATGAATGCTTAATAAGGAGAAACTCCACTCTAACTTGGTAAAAGACCTTTGAGGTATTTTAATTTACACTTGCTCCACACCCCACACTGATACGATAGTGGTCCTCAAGAGGGCATCCTGCCTTTCTGGTGTGAGTGCCTGTTTCTAGCAGAAGTTCCAGAAGAAGCAAAATTCTCCTATTCCCAAAAAATTGAATTAGCCTGTTTTGACCTGTCTGGGAGTTCCCTGAAGAATTTAGACAAGGGTCTTGGCTTTATTTCTTTATTTATTTATTTGCCTAGTTCAAAAGCTTCTCAAAGTGGAGAAGTGGCTATGAAGAGGGCATTCCTTAAAAACAATAAAATGTAAATAATAAAGTCCCTGCTACATGAGAGAAGAAAATAAAATAAAAACCATTTAGGTCAAACAATAGGCACACACTGAATGCCTGAATGAAAAGCTGGAGAGTAAACTAATTTAGGAAATAAGGGTTTTGAGTTCCCACATATTTCAAAGACTCTAAACCAGGGCAAAACACACATGCTGGAAAGACCATGAGATTTTATCTTTGGCTACTCTTAGGCTCAATGCAGGCAAAACTAAAACATAGGGCAGAGGTATTAGTAAGCATTGAAAGAGTGCCCTGACACAGAGATAATCTTCAAAAAAATCAGCAAAAACAACATATCTTTAAATAAGTAAATACAGCCAAGAAAAAATATTTTTAAATTTTTAAGAAATCTTAGAGAATAAATGATTAGAAAACAGGAAAATGTTCATTAGAAATTTGCATAATTTAGAAAATAAGTTTTAAAAAGATGAAATTATTTCAGAAATGAAACTGAATTACACTAAAATCAAAATACAATTGACACATCAAATTAACATAAAAGCATATAAACGAAATACAAAAATGCTTAGAGAATTCAAAATAAATGATGAAAAGGATTCTATCAAAAGTGTTAAATATAGAAGACAAGCAAACAATGTCAAACACACGTGTTCTTGCCGGCACTGACATCGAAACAAAGTAAGATAAAAGAACAAATACTAAAAAACTATAAATCAAAAACCTACCTTGAAGGTGTGGGAAAAGGGTACTAATCTAAGTAACTTTGGAAATGAATAAAGTATGTAAGACTAAAAGTAAAAGTAACTGCACATAAGCAATGTGGGCTATACATTCGGGCTTGTATCAAAGACTATAATACAGCAAGGAGGTAATTTAACTTTACAGTGAATAAATCTAACAAGCACTGCCTCAACTCAGAAATATAGATGTATAGGAGAACTTTCTCAACTTCATAAAAAGTAACAAAATTCTACAGCTGATGTTATGCTTAATTATGAGAAAATAATGCTTTTCTACTAAGATCAGGAATAAGGCAATGGTATTTTTTCTTTTTTTATTTATTTTTATGTTTATTTATTTTATTATTATACTTTAAGTTCTGGGATACATGTGCAGAACATGCAAGCTTGTTAGATAGGTACACACATGCCATGATGGTTTGTTGCACCCATCAACCAGTCATCTACAATAGGTATTTCTCTTAATGCTACCCCTCCCCAGGCCACCCCACCCACAGAAAGGCCCTTGTGAGTGATGTTCCCTTCCTGTATCCATGTTTTCTCATTGTTCAACTCCCAATTGTGAGTGAGAACATGCAGTGTTTGGTCTTCTGTTCTTGTGTTAGCTTGCTGAGAATGATGGTTGCCAGATTCATCCACGTCCCTGCAAAGACATAAACACCCTTTTTTTATGGCTGCATAGTATTCAATGGTGTATATGTGCCACATTTTCTTTATCTTTATCCAGTCTATCATTGATGGGCATTTGGGTTGGTTCCAAATCTTTGCTAATTGTGAACAGTGCCACAATAAACATACATGTGCATGTGTCTTTATAGTAGAATGATTTCTAATCCATTGGTTATATACCCAGTAATGGAATTGCTGAGTCAAATGGCATTTCTAGTTCTAGCTCCTTGAGGAATTGTGACACTGTCTTCCACAATAGTTGAACTAATATACAGCCCACCAACAGTGTAAAGGCTTTCCTATTTCTATCATTGATGAGCATTTGGGTTGGTTCCAAATCTTTGTTATTGTGAACAGTGCCACAGTAAACATACATGTGCATGTGCCTTTACAGTAGAGTGATTTATAATCTTTTGCGTATTATGTCCAGTAATGGGATTGCTGGGTCAAACGGTATTTCTAGTTCTAGATCCTCGAGGAATTGCCACACTGTCTTCCACAATGGTTGGACTAATTTACACTCTCACCACGAGCAGTGTAAAAGCATTCCTATTTCTCCACATCCTCTCCAGCATCTGTTGTTTCCTGACTTTTTAATGATCCCCATTCTAACTGGCATGAGATGGTGTCTCAATGTGGTTTTGATTTGCATTTCTCTAATGACCACTGATGATGAATTTTTTTTCACATGTTTGTTGGCTGCATACATATCTTCTTTTGAGAAGTGTCTGTTCACATCCTTCACCCACTTTTTGATGGTTGTTTGTTTTCTTGTAAATTTGTTTTAATTTCCTTGTAGATTCTGGATATCAGCCCTTTGTCAGATGGATAGATTGCTAAAATTTTCTCCCATTCTGTAGGTTGCCTGTTCAACTCTGATGATAGTTTCTTTTGCTGTACAGGAGCTGTTAAGTTTAATTAGATTCCATTTGTCAATTTTGGCTTTTGTTGCCATTGCTTTTGGTGTTTTAGTCATGAAGTCTTTGCCTGTGCCTATGTCCTGAATGGTATTTAGCCTAGGTTTTCTTCTAGGGTTTTTATGGTTTTAGGTCTTATGTTCAGGTCTTTAACCCATCTTCAGTTAATTTTTGTATAAGGTATAAAGAAGGGATACAGTTTCAGCTTTCTGCACATGGCTAACCAGTTTTACCAACACCATTTATTACATTGGAAATCCTTTTCCCATTGCTTGTTTTTGTTAGGTTTGTCAATGATCAGATGGTTGTAGATGTATGGCATTATTTCTGAGGCCTGTGCTCTGTTCCATTGGACTATATATCTGTTTTGATACCAGCACCATGCTGTTTTTGTTAGCGTAGCCTTGTAGTATACTGTGAAGTCAGGTAGTGTGATGCCTCCGGCTTTGTTCTTTTTGCTTAGGATTGTCTTGGCTATGCAGGCTCTTTTTTGGTTCCATATGAAATTTAAAGTAGTTTTTTACAAGTCTGTGAAGAAAGTCAATGGTAGCATGATGGAGATAGCATTGAATCTACAAATTGCTTTGGGCAGTATGGCTATTTTCACAATATTGAGTCTTTCTAACCATGAGCATGGAATGTTTTTCCATTTGTTTGTGTCCTCTCTTATTTCCTTGAGCAGCTGTTTGTAGTTCTCTTTGAAGAGATTCTTCACATCCCTCGTAAGTTGTATTCCTAGGTATTTCATTCTCTTTGTAGCAATTACGAACAGGAGTTCACTCAGGATTTGGCTCTATGTTTGTCTGTTATTGGTGTATAGGAATGCTTGTGGGTGTTGCACGCACTGATTTTGTATTTTGAGACTGCTGAAGTTGCTTATCAGCTTAAGGAGATTTTGGACTAAGATTATGGGGTTTTCTAGATGTACAACCACGTCATCTGCAAAGCGAGACAATTTGACTTTCTCATTTCCTAATTGAACACCCTTTATTTCTTTCTCTTGCCTAATTGCCCTGGCCAGAACTTCCAGTAGTACTATGTTGAATAGGAGTGGGGAGAGAGGACAGCCTTGTCTTGTGCCAGGTTTCAAAGGAAACGTTTTTGCCCATTCAGTATGATATTGGCTATGGATTTGTCATAAACAGCTTTTATTATTTTGGGAATACATTCCATCTATACCTAGTTTATTGAGTTTTTAGCATAAAGGGCTGTTGAATTTTTTTCAAAGGGCTTTTCTGTGTCTATTGAGATAATCATGTTATTTTTGTCATTGGTTCTGTTAATGTGATGGATTACATTTATTGATTTGCGTATGTTGAACCAGCATTGCACCCCAGGAATGAAGCTGACTTAATCATAGTGGATAAACTTTTTGATGTGCTGCTAGATTCGGTTTGCCACTATTTTACATCAGGGATATTGCCCTGAAATTTGGTTTTTTTTGTTGTTGTGTCTCTGCTGGGTTTTGGCATCAGGATGATATCGGCCTCATAAAATGAGTTAGGTAGGAGTTCCTCTGTTTTTATTATTTGGAACAGTTTCAGAAGGAATGGTACCAGCTCCTCTTTGTACCTTTGGTAGAATTCGATTGTAAATCCATCTGGTCTTGGAGTTTTTTTTTTTTTTTTTTTCCTTTGGTTGATAGGCTATTAATTACTGCCTCAATTTCAGACCTTGTTATTGGTCTATTCCGGGATTCAACTTCTTCCTGTTTCAGTCTTGGGATAGTGTATGTTTCCAGGAATTTATCCATTTCTTCCAGATTTTCTAGTTTATTTGCATAGAGGTATTCATAGTATTCTCTGGTGGCAGTTTGTATTTCTGTGGGCTGTGGTGATATCCCCTTTATTATTTTTTATTGCGTCTATTTGATTCTTCTCTCTTTTATTCTTTATTAGTCTGGCAAGTAGTCTATCTATTTTGTTGGTCTTTTCAAAAAACTGGTTCCTGATTTCACTGATTTTTTGAAGCGTTTTTTGTGTCTCTATCTCCTTCAGTTCTGCTCTGATTTATTTCCTGTCTTCTACTAGCTTTTGAATTTGTTTGCTATTGCTTCTCTAGTTCTTTTAATTGTGATGTTAGGGTGTCAATTTTAGATATTTCCTGCTTTCTGATGTGGACATTTGGTGTTAAAAATTTTCTTATAAGCATTGCTTTAAATGTGTCCCAGAGATTCTGGTATGTGTGTCTTCATTCTCATTGGTTTCAAAGAACTTATTTACTTTTGCCTTGGTTTCGTTATTTACCCAGTAGTCATTAAGGAGGAGGTTGTTCAGTTTCCATGTGATTGTGTGGTTTTGAGTGAGCTTCTTAGTTCTGAGTTCTAATTTGATTGTACTGTGGTCTGAGAGACTGTTTGTTATGATGCAGTTTCTTTAGCGTGTGGATGGTTTTTACAATTTGATATATTTTTGCAGTGGCTGGTACTAATTTTTTCGTTTCATATCTAGTGCTTCCTTCAGGAGCTCTTATAGGCAGGCCTGGTAGTGACAAAATCTCTCAGCATTTGCTTGTCTGTAAAGGATTTTATTTATCCTTCACTTATGAAGCTTAGTTTGTGTGGATATGGAATTCTGGGTTGAAAATTCTTTTTTTTAAAAGAATGTTGAACTTTGGCCCCCACTCTCTTCTGGCTTGTAGGGTTTCTGCCAAGAGCTTAGTTGTGAGTCTGATGGGCTCTTTTTCTGTGGGAACCCGACCTTTCTCTCTGGTTGCCCTTACCTCATTTTTTCCTTTATTTCAACCTTGATGAATCTGACAATTATGTGCCTTGAGGTTGTTTTTCCTGAAAAGCATCTTTGTGGTGTTTTCTGTATTTCCTGAATTTGAATGTTGGCCTGTCTTGCTAGGTTGGGGAAGTTCTCCTGGACAATATCCTGAAGAGTGTTTTACAACTTGCTTCCATTCTCCCCATCACTGTCAGGTACACCAATCAAAGGTATGTTTGGTCTTTCCACATAGTCCCACATTTCTTGGAGGCTTCATCCATTCCTTTTCATTCTTTTTTCTATAACCTCATCTTCATACTTTATTTCATTGAGTTGATCTTCAATCTCTGATATCATTTGACTACTGATACTTGTGTATGCTTCACAAAGTTCTCATGATGTGTCTTTCAGCTCCATCAGGTCATTTATGTTTTTCACCAAACTGGTTATTCTAGTTAGCAATTCCTCTAACCTTTTTTAAGGTTCTTAGCCTCCTTACATTGGGTTAGAAGATGCCCCTTTAGCTCAGTGGAGTTTGTTACTACCCATCTTCTGAAGCCTATGGCAGTCAATTTATGAAACTCATTCTCCGTCCAGTTTTGTTCGCTTGCCGGTGAGGAGTTGTGATCCTTTGGAGGAAAAGAGGCATTCTTGTCTTTTGAAATTTTCAGGCTTTTTGTTCTGTTTTTTCCTCTTCTTCACAGATTTATATACCTTTGGTTTTTGACATTGGTGACCTTCAGGTGGGGTTTTTGTGTGGCCATCCTTTGTGTTGATGTTGATGCTATTCCATTCTGTTAGTTTTCCTCCTAACAGTCAGGTCCCTCTGCTGCAGTTCCACTGGAGTTTGCTGGAAGTCCACTCCAGACCCTGTTTGTTTGGGTATCACCAGTAGAGGCTGCAGAACAATAAAGAATGTTGCCTGTTCCTTCCTCCGGAAGCTTCCTCCCAGAGGGGCATCTGCCAGATGACAGACAGAGCTCTCCTGTACGAGGTTTCTCTCAACCCCTGCTGGGAGATGTCTCCAAATCAGGAGGCATGGGGGTCAGGGACCCATTTGAGGAGGCAGTCTGTCCTGTAGCAGAGCTCAAGCACTGTGCTAGGAGATCTGCTGCTCTCTTCAGAGCTGGCAGGCAGGAGTGTTTAAGTCTGCTGAAGCTGTGCCCACAGCCGCCCCTTCCCCCAAGTGCTCTGTCTCAGGGAGATGGGAGTTTTATCTATAAGCCCCTGACTAGAGCTGCTGCCTTCTTATCAGAGATGCTCCACCCAGAGAGGAGGAATCTAGAGAGGCAGTGTGGCTACAGTGGCTTTGCCAAGGTATGGTGGGCTCCACCCAGTTCAAACTTCCCAGCTGCTTTGTTTACACTGTAAGGGGAAAAGTACCTACTCAAGCCTCAGTAATGACAGATGCTCCTCCCCCCACCAAGCTCAAGCAACCCAGGTCAACTTCTGACTACTGTGCTGGCAGTGAGAATTTCAAGCCAGTAGATCTTAGCTTGCTGGGCTCTGTGGAAGCAGGATCTGCTGAGACAGACCACTTGGCTCCCTGACTTCAGCCTCCTTTCCAGGAAAGTGAACAGTTCTGTCTCACTGGCATTTCAGGTGCCATTGGAATATATTTAAAAAGAAAAAAAAATAAAAATAAACTCCTGCAGCTAGCTCAGTGTTTGCCCAAGTGACCCCCCAGTTTTGTGCTTGAAACCCATGGCCCTGGTGGTATAGGCACCCGAGGGAATTTTCTGGTCTACAGGTTGTGAAAACCATGGGAAAAGCATAGTATCTGGACCAGAATGCACCATTCTTCATGGCACAGTCCCTCATGGCTTGCCTTGGCTAGGGGAGGGAGTTCCTTGACCCCTTCTGCTTCCTGGGTGAGGTGATGCCCCGACCTTCTGCTCGCCTTTCGTAGACTGCACCCATTGAATAACCAGTCCCAGTGAGATGAGCTGGATACCTCAGTTGGAAATGCAGAAATCACCCACCTTCTTCTTTGATCTCACTGGCCTTCTTGCTGTCCATCCAGGTATTCTTTCTTAACAGTGTAATAACATACTGAAAGTTCTAGCTATTCAAAAAAAATGAAATAAAAATCTACACATTGTAAATATATAAATAAAATTTATTTATTCTCAGATGACCTGATTGTCTATGTAGAAGTTTCCAAAGAATCAACCAAAAATCTTTAAACTTTAATTACCAAGTATCATTCTGCAGCAAAGCTGCAGAATACAAGCTCAATACTTTAAAAATTGCTTTTGTTTATACCAGCAATGAAAAAATTGAAAAAAAAAATCATTTACACTTGCAACAAAATAATTAAAATGCTTATGTATAAGTCTAACAACATATGTGCAGGGTCTATAATGCAGAAAATGAAAAAGCATTAATGAAAGAAATAAGGAAGATCTACATGAATACATGGAGAAATATCCTATGCTTTTAAGTCTCAATATTGTTAATACAACACTTCTTTCCAAATCAATCTATATATTCAATGCAATCCCAGTCAAAATTCCTGTAAGGAATTTTGTTTTAAATTGAAATAAAATTCATGCAACATTAAATTAACCATTTTAAAGTGTACAATTCAGTGTCACTTAGTATATTCACAATATTGGGCAAATATCACCACATTCCATCTCCAAAACATTTTTCATCCTTCCACATTGAAACTCCAGAACATTTTCATCATCCCCAAAGAAGATCCTTACTTCTTAAGCAGTTAATTCCCATTTTTCTTCCCATTCCCCCCAACCACTTGTAACCACTAATGTGTTTTATGTATCTATGGATTTACCTTTCTAGATATTGTGAATAAATTGAATCACATAATGCATGACCTTTTGTGTCTGATATCTTTCAATTGCCATAAAGTGTTTGAGATTCTTTCACATTATAACATGTATTAGTCCTTAAGTTTTTATTATGGATTAATAATATTTTATTGTATTGACCAACCAAATTTTGTTCATCTCCTCATCCGCTGATGCACATTTTGGTTATCTCCATCTTTTGATTGTTGTGAAAAGTGCTGCTATAAACATTTGTGTACAAGAATTTGTTTGAATATCCATTTACAGTTCTTTCTGGTCTATTTCTATGAGTGAAATTCCTGGATCATACAGTATTTCTGTTGAATTTTTTAATGAACTGCCAAATTGTTCTCCATGGCAGGTAAACCACTCTTCATTCTTTCTAGCATTCTATAAGAATTTCAATTATTCCACATGCTTGCCAATTGTTGTTTTTTAGAATTATTATTACAGTTACCCTAGCGCATGTGAAGTGACATCTCAGTTTGCTTTTGATTTACATTTTCTTAAAGACTAACAACATTCAGCATCTTTTCACATTTTTTTTTGTCTATTTGTGTATTTTTGGAGAAATGTCTATTCAAGTTTTTGTCCAGATTTCCTTTTTTGGGGGGGCGGGGATATTTGCCTGACTGTTTTTGAGTTCTACGAGTTCTTTATATATACTGGATAGTGAATCATCATGTTGTAGATTTTCTTTTCAGTTTCTTGATAGTGTCATTTTATGGCTAAAGATTTTTATTTTAATGAAATTCAGTTCATCTATTTTTGCTTCTGTTGCTCTTGCTTTTGGTGTCATATTTAGAAATCCTTTACCAAATCTAAGGTCAAGAATAATTAATTTTATGTTTTCTTCCAGGAGTTTTACAACTTAGCCCTTATATTTGGGTATTTGTTCTACTTTGAATTAATTTATATATGGTATGAAATAGGAATCCAATTCATTTTACTGAATGTGGATATAAAGTTGTCCCAGCATAGTTTGTTCAAGATGCTATTCTTTCACCATTAAATGATCTTGGCACACTTGTTGAAAATCAATTGGCCATTAATGTAAGGGCTTCTTTTGGGACTCTCAGTTCTATTTCACTGGTCTATATGTCTAGTTTTATTACAGTCTCAAACCTTTTAGATTACTGCAGCTTTGTAGTATGTTTTGAAATCACTAAGTATTACTCCTCCAGCTTTGTTCTTTTTTTTTTCTTCTTTTTGCAAGATTGTTTTAGCTAGTGGGATTCCTTGCAATTCTATATGCAAGCAACCTTTTTTGTAAATATCAGCAATCAAATTTTAAAGTGTACATGGGAAGGCAAAAGACCTAGAGCAATTAACACAATCCTGAAGAATAATAATGCTGGAGGACTCAACTATTTGATATTGAGACTGCAGGAATCACGACAGTGTGACATTGATGAAAGAAGGCACAGATAGATTAAGAGAACAAATGCAAAAGAAAAAGATGAAACCATACACAAAACTTAGAATGTCTGCAAACATTAGCTCAAACTGTATCATAGACCTAAATGTAAAACTCAAAAACTAGAAAACAGGAGAAATCTAAGTTCCCTTGGGTTGGGTGGAGAGTCTTTACATGCAACAATAAAACAATGATCCTTGAAATAAAAAAAGAGTGATAAGTATAACTTTATTAAGGTTAAAAGTCTCACTCTGTGAAAACAACACTAAGAGGATAAAATAGCAAGTTACAGACTGGGGAAAAATGTGACACACACATATTGAATAAAGTACTTGTATTCAAAACACACAAAATTCTTGAAGCTCAACAATTAAAAAAATAGGAAAATAAATTTTAAAAATGAACAAAATATCTGAACAGACACCTCACCAAAGTGCTACACAATAGATGGTCAATAAGTATATAAAAAGATGTTCAACATTATTTGGCATTAGAGAATTTTACACTAAAACAACAATAAGATATTCTCATACACCTATTAAAATGGTTAGAATCTAAAAATCTTGACAATACCAAATGTTAACAAGGTTGTTGAGTAAAAAAAAAAAAAAAAAAACTCTCGTTCAAACACTAAGAATGAAAAATTATTATACAGCTATTCATACTGTGGAAGACCATTTTGTAGCATTTACAAAGCTATACCTAATTTTACCATAAAATCCAGCAATCTTGTTCCTAGGTATTTAACCAATTTATTTGAAAACATGTCTGGATACCGAACTGCACACAAATGTTCACAGCGGCTTTATGCATAATCATCGAAAACTAGAAGCAAGGAAGATATTCTTCAGTGAGTGAATGGATAAACTGGTACATTCATCAGATGGATAAAAAGAATCAGCAATAAAAAGAAATGAGCTATCAAGCCACGAAAAGATATAGATGAATCTTAAATATATATTGTTAAGTGAAAGAAGGCAGTCTGAAAAGACCACATACAGTGTAATTCCATTATATACCATTTCAGAAAAGGCAAAATTATTTAGACCGTAAATTGTCAGTTGTTGCCAAGGGTTTTAATTGGAGGAAAAGTGGAATGGGTGAGATAAAAAGAATTTTTTTAAGGCAGTGTGATTCTTCTGTATGAAACTGTACTGGTAGACGTTATGGGCTGAATTGTGTTTGGAGAGAGGGTATTTTAAAAGGTGATTAAGTTCAGCCAGGCATGATGGCTCATGCCTGTAATCCTAGCACTTTGAGAAGCTGAGGTGGCTGGATCACCTGAGGTCAGGAGTGTGAGAACAGCCTGGCCAACATGGCGAAACCCTGTCTCTACTAAAAATACAAAAATTAGCTGGGCGTGGTGCCGGGTGCCTGTAATCCCAGTTACTTTGGAGGCTGAGGCAGAAGAATGGTTTGAACCTGGGAGGCAGAGGTTGCAGAAAGCCAAGATCACACCACTGCACTCCAGCTTAGGTGAAAGAGCAAAACTCCATCTCAAAAAAATAAGACGACTAAGTTGAAATGAGGCCATTTGGGTGGACCCTAATTCAATATAACCGGTGTCCTTATAAGAAGAGAAAATTAAGACACAAACAATACAAAGGGACTGCAATGTGAGAACACCAGAAGAAGCAGACATCTGCAAGCCAAGGAGAGAGGCCTCAAGAGAAACCAACCATGCTGACAGCTTGATCTCAGACTTCCAGCCTCCAGATCTATGAGAATATAAATCTCTGTTGTCTATGCCTCCAGCCTGTTGTATTTTGTTATGGCAGCCTTAGCAAACTAATATAGTAGATCCATAGCCTGATTTGTTTTTCAAAACCCATGGAACTTAACCACAAATAGAATAAACCTTAATATGTGCAAAATTCAGAAAAACAAAATCCCAGGATGGAACAGAGAGTGTGACAAAACAATTTAACTCTGTTACAAATATATGAAACTACCTCACTGAAGGAGGCTTGGGAGAGTTACTGACCTAAGTGATTTTCAAAATGTGTGGCATCTTGTAATGGCAAAAGAACTTGTGCATAAGTACTGTACTCTTACAGATAAAAATGTTTCTCACTGGGGTACCCAAGGCAGCCTAAATGTTTCACTCAGGTTATCTAAAGTTTAGAGGGGCTTCTTTCTGCCTCTAGGGCTATGACCTACCTTTCCTTAGAAGATTCACTTTAGAAAGTTCCTAATTGTAAAAGTTTCCTCTGTCTCTTTTGAAGTGTATGTGAATCTTCTTTCAGTTTCTTACCAGTTTTATAATTCAAAAAATGCCTTTTTCAGAACCTGGAAACCCCTGTCTTCTACTCTCTGGACGAGTAGGAGTATAACTTTGATTAGTGCCAATTAGCAAACCTTAATCACAGAGAAACGTATTTGATATTGAGACTACAGGAATAACTCAATGTGCTTGACACATCCTATTGAGCAACCATCCCACTAAGATTGTCCAATATGTTTCCACTAGCTCACCCAGCACTCGACAACCCTGCCATCTTTTGCCTCAGTGGAGTTGAGTTTGGTGTTTTTCCTCTACTGCGATAGTCTTAAATAAAGTATTCCCTTCTTATTAACTGTGTCCAGTGCATTTTTCACTTTGGCAGGGATAAAGTTAACACTTCTAATACCACTACACATGTATACTGGACTTGAGCAATTAAGCAAATGGATGGCTGTTGGTCAGAGCCAGGTTCCACATGATCCATGTGGTAACTGATAGTTAGAGACATCACTGTGAACTCATGCATAGCTTAATATACATTCAGATAGTTACATATAGAAATATTTATAGATAAGCATATATACATGGTTTAGTACACACACATGCATTTCCTTGCTCCGTCGCCTCAGAGGAATTAATAGCAACAAAACCCTCATACCAATGAGCAACCTAACCCCAGATCTTGGCTTTTAACACGATTCTAAGAGAGAAGGAAGCAGGGCTCCTTGGAGAAATGACTGATCCTAGAACAGAAACAGGAAATATACGAGATGAACATAGAGCATATTTAGTGTCAGAAAGTAAGGAAGTGCAAAGAAAACATTTTATACAAAACACCACAGTGATGATGAATATTTCAGAGGGACACAAGAACCAAGAGAAAGAGATCTCAAATGCCAAAATGGTAACAAATTGAGTGACTTTTTTCCAAAGCATTCAGTATGAAAAGAAAAAAAAAAGTAACTTTACAGTGGAGAAGGCTGACAACCACTATGTCAGCCAGATAGTCAAGGTTAACATCAACAATAAGTCATCTGATTGGATGTACATTTGATATGATGCAGTGAAAATAGTATTTTGTCTCTGAGGTTTTTCCCAAAAACATGTTAGCCCAGTCAAATCATGTGAAAAATATCAAACAAATAATAATTGAGAGTATATGGTCATTCTCTACATAGATGCTCCTCAAGTTATGATAAACCCATTGTAAGCTGAAAATATCATAAATCAAAAATGCATTTAATACCCCTAACCTACCAAACACAGCTGGGCACAGCTTAGCCCAGCCTACCTCAAATGTGCTCAGAATACTTGCAAGAGCCTACAGTTGGGCAAAATCATCTAACTCAAAGCCTATTTTATTATAAAGTGTTGAATATCTCATACAATTTATTGAATACTGTACTGAAAGCGAAAAACAGAATGGCTGTATGGGTACTTGAAGTAGGTTTTCTGCTGAATGTGTATTGCTTTTGTCTCATTGGAAAGTTGAAAAATCATAAGTAGAGTCATCAAGTCAGGGACTATTTGTAGTATCTTTACAATATTTCTGTAAATCTAAAAGTGTTCTAAAATAAAATGCTTTTTATAAATTTTTTAAAGTTATTTAAAATCAAAATAAGATGCCATTATTCACCTATTAAAGTAGTTAAAATGTAAACTGCATATAGAACAACTCCAAGTGCTGGAAGGGTGCAGGGCATTTAGAACTCTCATATTGCTGGAGAGAATGCAAAATGGCAAAGGTGCTGTGGATAATAGCACGTTGTTTCCTGTATTTCAAATATACACTTACCATATGACTCCACAATCCCACTAAAGTTTTTATCCAAGAGAAATGAAAAATTATGTTCACACAAAAGCCTGTATGTGAATATTTATAGCAGCATTACTTTTTATTGTAATACATTGGAAACCTTCAATGGTTGAATAAACAAGCTGTGTTATATCCATACAAGGCAATACTACTAAACATTCAAAGTAATAAATGATTGATATACCCAACAATGAATAAATCTCAAAAGCACTATAGTAAGTTTAAAAACCTAGACTCAGAAGGCTATATGGTATATGTTTCCATTTATATGGCATTCTGGAAAAGGCACAAGGTGAGAGAATATATTTGTAGTTATCAAAGATTGGAGGTAGAAGGAGGACTTGCTTACAAAGCCACAGCATGAAGAAATAATTTGGAATGAGGGACTTTCCCATGTTCTGATGGCAGTGGTGGTTTTAAGACTCTATATATTTGTCAAAAATCACAAAATTGTACTCCCCAAAACAATGAATGTTACTGTAAATAATTTTTTAATTTAAATAGTAAAAACAAAATCTTAACAATAGTCTACTATGGTAGTAGCATTTGGGTTTTTATTTTCTTTCATTCTATTCTCTGTAGTTTAAATTTTTTTAACCAATGCATGTATAACATTTACAGTTTGAAAAAATGTCATCAAAGATGTGGCTGTATAAACTAAAAGCAAAAAGGGTATCAAGATTGGAAGAAGTGATCAAACCATCCTTATTTTCAGATTATGACAGCCTACCTAGAAAGATGCTATTAATAAAATTACAACTCAAGATAAACATTCTGCCCAGATATAAGATAAACATTCAAAAGTAAATAGTGGCTCTATACATCAATAATTATTAATACCTATTAAAATATCTAGCCGGGCGCGGTGGCTCAAGCCTGTAATCCCAGCACTTTGGGAGGCCGAGGCGGGTGGATCACGAGGTCAAGAGATCGAGACCATCCTGGTCAACATGGTGAAACCCCGTCTCTACTAAAAATATAAAACATTAGCTGGGCATGGTGGCGTGTGCCTGTAATCCCAGCTACTCAGGAGGTTGAGGCAGGAGAATTGCCTGAACCCAGGAGGCGGAGGTTGTGGTGAGCCAAGATCGCTCCATTGCACTCCAGCCTGGGTAACAAGAGTGAAACACCGTCTAAAAAAAAAAAAAAAAAAAATCTAATGAAAAAGTTTCATTTTTAAAATAGTTACAAAAGTTGTAACATCCATAGAAAAAAATATGCGAAAACAGCCATAAGGAAACTTAAAATCATGGAAGCATTCAAAGGAAACATACAGGGGACATGGAGAGATAAAATTTGGTCAGAGATTTGAAGCTTCAATAATTATGAAAATATCAATTATTTATACTGTATAATTCCATGTAACTGTAAAAAAAAATTTTTTTAATAAAATTTGAACTGACCTGCTGGGCATGGTGGTTCACACCTGTAATCTCAGTATTTTGGGAGGCCAAGGCAGATGGCTCATGAATCAAGAGATTGAGACCATCCTGGACGACATGATGAAAACCCGTCTCTACAAAAAATACAAAAATTAACTGGGTGTGGTGGCACATGCCCATAGTACCAGCTAGTCGGGAGGCTGAGGCAGGAGAATCACCTGAACCTGGGAGGCAGAGGTTGCAGTGAGCTGAGATCGTGCCACTGCACTCCAGCTTGGCGACAGAGCCTGGCAACAGAGCATCTCAAAAAATAAAAAACAAACAAACAAAAAACAATTGAACTGATCCTAAATTTTTTGTAGATGAGCCAAAGGAACAGAAGAGAACCAAGGCAGTTTTGAAGAACACAGGTGATTGGACCTATCAGGGCATGTGACAGTGACAGCAGGGCAGTGTGGTGCTGACACAGGGCTACAGGTGCAGATCCTGGGGGAGGACAGAAAACTCAAGCACAAAATCATGTCCACATAGTACACAACAAATCAGGGGGAAAGGATGCACTATTTGGTAGACAGAACAGAGTTAACTAGTTCTTTAAATGCTTAAATAGGGTTTGGATGCAGTGTCTCACATCAGTAATATCAGCATATTGGGAGGTCAAGGCAGGGAGCAACCCTTCAGGCCAGGAGTTCAAGATCAGCATGGGCAACATGCTGAGGTCCCTTTCTACAAACAAACTAACTAAAATGTTTCCACAGAAACACAGGGAAATGTTTTTCTGATCTCCAGATGGGAAAAGTTCCTTAGAAAACTTTCAAAAAGAACAATCCATAAAGGAAAAGACTGCTTATTTTTGACATGTTAAAATTAAAACTCACAGAAAATAAATAATAAATAAAGTGAAAAGACAAGACAGGGAGATTAATCATATATGTAACAGAAGAAGGATTAGTATCAAACACATACACCGAAAAATCATTAAAAAGCAAATAATTCAATAAGCAAAGGGAAAAAGTTGTTAATTAGGCAACACAAAGGAGCAATAAATATGCCAAATACTCAGCCTGCACCACCAATCCAGGAAAGAAAAATTAAAATCGCTGTGAGATACAATTTCTTACCCATTAGATTGGTCAAAAAATAGGAGAGAGGGTGGGTATAAAAATTGCCACAACCACTTTGGAGATGAATCTAGAGATATCTAGCACATTGGAAGATGAGTCTACCATGTGAAAGCAAATTTCTCTTGGGAAGATGACTAGAACTATGGCTTCTAAATGCTTCTCACTGGATCCAATGAAAAAACATTTCACATCAGCAACTAATAAACAGAACATATATATGCGTTGGTATATATGTATCTGTGTGTATCTCCATTAAAAATGCTTACCCTTATCACATGTATTGTACTACATCTCTTCATAATGCTGACCTTACCCACTACTAGATTTAATGTTCCACTAATAGGTCAGACTCGCTGTTTAAAAGACACTTTGCTCCTAAGGCCCTTAACACACGCACTAGGAGACATACACAGGAATGTTATAAACAAAAATTTGGAAACATATTAAATGACTTCAACAGAATAAGTAGGTTAGGGTATTACTATATATGAACAGATAGTAATATATGTGTTGTATATAACATGCACATGTGTGTGTAGTAAAAGTTTATAACATAAGAATACACATACATGTGTAGTAAAAGTCACAACATCCAGTAAAAGTTTTTATTTGCTTGTTTTTGAGACAGAGTCTTGCTCCTGTTGTTCAGGCTGGAGTGCACTGGGGTAATTTCTGCTCACTGCAACCTCTGCCTTCTCAGGTTCAAGCCATTCTCCTGCCTCAGCCTCCCGAGGAGCTGGGATTACAGGCATAGACCACCACGCCAGGCTAATTTTTTTTTTTTTCTATTTTTAATAGACACAAGGTTTCACCACGTAGGTTAGGCTGGTCTCAAACTCCTGACCTCATGATCCACCCACCTCAGCCTCCCAAAGTGCTGGGATTACAGGCGTGTGCCACCACACCCGGTCGTAAAAGCTTTAAAACATTCATGAGACTGAAATGGCCAAGTTAGAGAACAGGTACTCCCGATGGGCAGGAAGGAGAACCACAGGAGAGCTTCAAATGTCCATCTACAAAGTTATGCTTTAAATAATTGGTTGAAAATGTGGCAAAAATGTACCTTTCTGCAGACATTATCTATTTCATAACTTAAGAAGCGTGAAACAGATGAGCTTGACTGGGAACTAGAGGGGGCAGCAGCAGTTTGAGTGGGAGAAGCATCAGGGGACCGGGACTGGCTTTGCTCTGTCCTGTCTGGCTTGGGTCTGGAAGGCCTGAGCTAGGACCTCCCCATACAGCAGTCCCTTCCCCTTCCGTCTTCTTTAATTCTCAGGACAGTCTCCAGTGATGTCACAGCTGAGTAAAGTCAGGCACAATCACTTGTGCTTGCAGCTGAGATGCAGGGAAGTCTTACCAACAGTGAGGCCGCCCTTCCCAGCACAGGGCATGGCCACTGGCTGCCAGGGAGGAGACGGGCACCAAGCGCAGACCACGCAGGGGTGATCAGGTGTGCAGGCGCACACTTCTCTTTTTTTTTTGCCCGTTAAGTTCTGGGGTACATGTGCAGATCTTGCAGGATTGTTGCATAGGTACACATATGCCATGGTGGTTTGCTGTCTCCATCCCCCCATCACCTACATCAGGCATTTCTCCCACTGTTATCCCTCCCCAACCTACCCACCCCATGCTGTCCCTCCCCTGGCCCCCCGCCCCCCAAATACCCCTGTGTGTGATGTTCCCCTCCCTGTGTCCATGTGTTCTCATTGTTCAACACCTGCTTATCAGTGAGAACATGTGGTGTTTGGTTTTCTGTTCTTGTGTCAGTCTGCTGAGAATTATGGTTTTCATATTCATCCATGTCCCTACAAAGGAAATGAACTCATCCTTTATAATGGCTGCATAGTATTCCTTGGTGTATATGTGCCACATTTTCTTTGTCCAGTCTATCATTGATGGGCATTTGGGTTGGCTCCAGGTCTTTGCTATTGCGAACAGTGCCACAATGAACATAGGTGTGCATGTGTCTTTATAATAGAATGATTTATAGTCCTTTGTATATATATCCAGCAATGGGATTGCTGGGTCAAATGAAATTTCTATTTCTAGATCCTTGAGGAATCGCCACACTGTCTTCCACAATGGTTGAACTAATTTACACTCCCACCAACAGTGTAAAAGTGTTCCTATTTCTCCACATCCTCTCCAGCATCTGTTGTCTCCAGATTTTTTAATGATCGCCCTTCTAACTGGCGTGGGATGGTATCTCAATGCGGTTTTGATTTGCACCACTCTTATCACACCAAAGCATGTGGAAGACAGTGTGGCGATTCCTCAAGGACCTAGAAATAGAAATTCCATTTGACCCAGCAATCCCATTACTGGGTATGTATCCAAAGGATTACAAATCATTCTACTATAAGGACACGTGCACATGAATGTTCATTGCAGCACTGTTTACAATAGCAAAGACTTGGAACCAACCCAAGTGCCCATCGATGATAGACTGGACAGGGAAAATGTGGCACATATACACCATGGAATATTATGCAGCTATCAAAAATGATGAGTTTGTGTCCTTTGTAGGGACATGGATGAACCTGGAAACCATCATTCTTGGCAAACTGACAGAAGAGCAGAAGATCAAATACTGCATGTTCTCACTCATAGGTGGGTGTTGAACAATGAGAACACATGGACACAGGAAGGGGAGCATCAAACACTGGGGTCTGTTGGGGGGAAATAGGGGAGGGACAGTGGGAGTGGGGAGTTGGGGAGAGATAGCATGGGGAGAAATGCCAGATATAGGTGAAGGGGAGGAAGGCAGCAAATCACACTGCCATGTGTGTACCTATGCAACAATCTTGCATGTTCTTCACATGTACCCCAAAACCTAAAATGCAAAAAAAAAAAAAAACCAAAAACAAAAACACCAAAGCAGAGGCTGCTTCCTCTGCAACTCCCTTTCCTGTGACCTCAGCAGCCATGCAGGAAAGCCGCGTGGCGTCGTTGGGTGCCGGGAAACCCTGAGCGGCACAGCCTGGGGCCTGGGCGAGCTCGGTGAGGAGCCCCACTGGCTGGGCACAGAAACAGGCTGAGTGAGCCTCAAATCCAGCAGCCTGGAGGCACCTGCGGCAGGGAGCGGCTGGTTCGGGTCTGCAGCTGGAAGACCTGACCTGCTAGCCCCAGGCGCCTGTGCCTGGCCAGGGTGGGGTGGCGCTGCCCGCTGTGTCTCAGGAGAGGAGCGCGGCTTTCGTGAGGCTTGGGCGCAGACGCGCTCTGTGAGCTGTCATATGCGATGCATTTGTCACACTATCCTCTCTCACTGTCCTCTGCAACACTGCGCAACGGGAAAACCACGACCAACGGCCGGGGTGGTGCCCCGAGCTCCACGGGCTCCGGCCCTGAGGGCAGCAGTGCGCACCGCGGGCCACGCTCCTCCAGCGCGTGCCACCTGCAGCTCCTGCGCGCCTGTCTCTCCAGGTTCTGCTCCTGGGTCCCTTGAGGGTCACGCCCCCACTGGGCCCTCAGCAGCGCCATCGCACAGAGCAGCCCAGGCTTCTTCTTTCAGGCCGGCTTAGCAGCTGAGGGACAACAGGCCGGCTAGCTCCGGGCTCCACTTCCCCTTCCAGGACTGCGGTGGCAGGGGATGAAACAAATGCCTACACGAAACGAGGTGAAACATCATTAAAGTGCAGCCCCTGGGCTGGGCCCAGGCTCCCAGGACAAGAGCAGGCTGAGCTTTGGGGCCACCTGAAGGATGCCCGCAGGGGGGTTTCTTTCACCCATCCAGCTCGAGCTTCCGCTGTCTCTGGGAGCCCAAACCACTTTCGCTAAATACCAGGACGTTCTTAAGATCCTGAAACAGGCATATCCCTTAAAAATGCTACCGTCTCTTCACTGCACCGCCATTGGATGCCCTGTGTTACCTTAGGTGTGAGTGAGCGGGGCTGCCTAACAAACACCAGAGGCTGGGCGACTCCAGCCACTGAGGCCCGTTCCCCAAGGCTGCTGGAGTCTGAAGTCCCTGGTCAAGGTGCCAGCAGGGCTGTTTCTCCGAGGCCTCTCTTCTTGGCCTGGCGACAATGTCCTCTCTGTGTCCTCACAGGGCCCTCCATCTGCGTGTGTCTGTGTCCCCATCTCTTATTATAAGGACATCAGTCACCCTGGATTAGGGTCCAGTCCTGTGACCTCATTTTACCCTAATTACCTCTTTAAAGATCCATCTCCAAATACAGATGTGTTCGGGAGTGCTCAGGGCTATGACTCCAGTGTATGCATTTCGGGGGAAGACACAGTTCATTCTGTAACAGCTCATGACTGTCCATGTGCCCTGACCCTCCCCAGGGGGCCAGGCACCCCTTTGCTGTTCCCCCAGGGCCCCCTCTGCCTACCTGTAAAGTGGCACTTGGAATGTGCTGTACATGCTACCGTGTTTGTGCCTAGACCTCCAATGGCACCCCCACTACCAGAACACTAGCCCCTGGTCACGTCCCAGAGGGGCCCTCGTAATAGTAATGCCTATTGTGGAATGACAGGGCAGTGGGCCTGCCTGCCCTGTCTAACTGTAGGGAAAATGCCCGGTTCTCAGCACCCAGGCAGCAGGCATCACATGCTGTCATTGAAGCATACAAGCAAACTTGATTATTGTAGTCTCATTCCTACAATCAAACACCACATTCTCATTGAAAAAAAAAAAAAAGGTGAGAAAAACATAAGACATGTACCTCTCAACACATCTGCCTTCTCATCACGCTAGGCTCTAATAAGAGGCTCCCTGCCACTTGCCTCCTGCATTGCGCCACCTTCTCTTGGTTCCTCACACTGAAACTGACATCTAGGTAGGCTCAGCTCAAACACAACTTTCCTGGATCTTTACCCCAGGTCGGGAGTTCCTGGGAGGGGATACTGTAATTATGTGTGGAAATGTCACTCCCCAAGATTCTGCAAGCTTCTCAAGGGCAGCAACCCCCAATCCCTCCAGTCTTCCCAGAACGTACACAAGGCTCTGCTGGAGACGCTGGATGTATGTTCAGGAGTAGATAAACGAGTGAAGAAAAGCTGAAGCCCAATCAGCCTTTCATTTTCGAAGTAGACTTTATACCTTCCCATTGTTATGACTTTGTTTTCTCTATTATCTCTCCCCCAGAATTCATGCTTTCATAAATGGCTAAGAAAATTTTGAGCCTTATTCAAATGTTTTCCCAGAACATAACCAGTGCCTGGTACATTTGACCCTCCGTGCACACGTTTTTTGGAGTTGAAGTGTTTCCTTAAATCACACCAGACTCCTCGTCTTTCCTCCCTCTCAATCACAATAAGGCACTGGCAAATCCATCCATACATTTATTCAACACACTGCATTGATCAAACCCTGGGGAAAGGCAATGAAGATGTGTTCTTTTTTCCTCCAGCTATTTCCAGGGCTACGGGGAGAGTGTTGCACAAACTAAAATACACCTACGTTAATATCCAGGCACTGTGGGAGAAGTCTCAAGAATTCAATGAGATGCCAGTAAGAGCATGGTAGATGCTAGCCAAGGCTTCAATAACAGTGGAAACTGTGCCAGGCCCTGGCGGGCCCTTAGCCAAGCCTCGGAGACAACCTGAGTGGGGTCAGGGATGCCTGCAGAGGCAGCAGATATGTGAACTGGGCTTACCCAGAGGGCTCAGGAATCCATCCAGGATGGTTGCAACTGGGGTCATGGAAGGGTGAGCTTGATGCAGCTGCATGTTCAGCCATGGCTGGACATTGGGGTTCCTATGTGTCCTGCTAAGAAGCCTGGGATTCCTCTCTTCAGCTCTCAGCTTCACTCACCTGCTTTGGATTTACATACAGCACCTACAAAAATTGGTCATGGGAAGCACTGAGGAGCTCCATGGAGTGGAGCCCCAGAAAAGAACCTGCAGGAGACATGAGAGCTGGTGGAGGGTGAGTTGAGGCAGAGGTGGCAAGGACCAGCCTGAGGCAGGGCCAGGTGCAGGGGAGGGCAGCTTGGGAACCAGAGCCCAGGGGAGACTCAGGCAAGAGGAAAGGTGGGTTCTCAAAGCTTTGTGTATTTCTTTTTCCTTTTAAATGTTTATTACACTCAAGATGCTTATTACAACTTTCTTGTACTGTAGATATTTGTAAGCACCCACCAGTGGCTGGTAAATTCTTGGAGGGCAGGTACTTGCTTTACTCTCCTGTATATCCTGTAATCACAAGCACACTAGGGATCCCAGTGAAAATGTATTGAATGTATTTGTAAGTGAGTCAGTGAGTAAATGCCATCAAGTTAGATGTGAGAGCTTATTTTTTTTCAAGGCTTTCCTCATTTTTTCTGAATCCAAGCATCAAGGAGCCCTAGAATTCTATACAGACACCTAAATCAGTCTGTGTTTGTTCCAAAAAGGCCAGAGAAGTTCCCAGCATGTAGGAGACTGGAAAATAAAGTCAGGTAAAGAATATTGCAGATGTGTAAGTTCTGAGCTCAAGGAGAGCAGAGGACAGATTTTGCTGAGGTGTCTAGTTCCCACTTAGAACATCCACTTTCATTCAGGAAGAAGACAATACTTGCTTATTGGATGAATGAAAAAGATATGAATGAATCAAGAATAAATCAATAATAATGATAAAGATAGAAGGAAGAAAGTGTCATTAATAAGTAGATTTCATGTAGACTTCATTAACTGTCAAAGCTGTCCATGTGGTCAATGAAACACAACAAAAGAAAGTGGCTTTCAAAATGTTGATTAAACCCAGCCCATTTCCCATCCATTTAATTTTTCAGAGTCCTTGGTCCTCAAACCCTGGTCCTGACCTCCGTTTTCCTCTGATGTGCTAGAATTAGTCAGTCCTCAGGCAAAGGCTTTCCACAGCACTATGCTTAAGAGTTATGCAGCTGTATCCCTCTGGATCATAGTGCAGAGGGCTGTGACTGAATAGTAATGTTTACCATGGCACACGCCTGAATGATGGAAACATAACATGTGATTTCACCAAAACAGAAGTCAGCCTTCCAGGGTGCTAGAAGCTGGAAATCATTCAGTAGCTCACCTTTTGGCCCATGGGTTCAATTTGTAAAGAGGTACTTACTGATGACTTAGGGAAAGAAGAAGAAAGGGTAGGGGACTGGGCATGAATTCCGACTCTGCCATCCACAAGCTGTGCACAACATGCTGAATCTCTCTGGGCTTCATTTCAGTCTGAAAAATAGAGATCCTCAGTCCAGCTGCGGCAATGTTGTGCCCATGCCACACTAGCGCACCCTGGAGACCAGTAAACATGTGCTGAATGCATGCGTGCACGGGTCAACAAATACATGGTACAAATGGTGCACAGAATGTACTCAGGGAATGGCGTCAAATGTCAGCTCTCATTATCACTGATATGCTTTCGATTTATGCACATTCCCTATAAAGTGGGTAGTAAGGGAGCAACAACAGGTAGCCTCCTTCAGAATAGTCCCACACCATTACCCTGAGTGGTAGACACAATCTTAAAATTGGAGATGGTCCCCCAAGTTCCCAGGGACCATCTCCCAGTTATTCAATCACATCCTAATGTAGGTGCTACTAGTAAGAGATTTTGCATATGTGATTAAGGTCCCAAATCAGCTGACTTTAAGAGAGGGATCTTACGCTTAGTGGGCCTGATCTAACCAGGTGAAGCTTTACAAGAGACAAGCCTCCTCTTCGTGAGAGAGGTTTGAAGTGTGAGAGGGACTCAGCGTGAAGGCAATTCGGGGCTGCTGGCTTTGAAGATGTGCTGAGAGCAGCAAACTGCTGACGGCAGCAAGAAAACAAGAGCCTCAGTCCCACAGCCACAAGGATTGAACTTTGCCACAGCCACCAAGCTTGCAAGAGGCTCTTTAACAAGCAGCTTTCATGGAGCAAGAACTCACTCATCCCCCACCCCAGAGAGGGCATTATCAATCAACTCAAGGGGATCCACCCTCATGACCAAAACCCCTCCTGTCAGGCCTCACCTCCGACACTGGGGACCAAGTGTCAACATGAGGTTTGTTGAACAAACAACCCACATCCAAACATTTGAATTATGCCAAAAACCCCATGACTTGCAATAAATTCTGATAGTTTCTATTTTGTTTCATTGCTTTTAAAAATAGTTTTTGTGACTTACTAAACTTATTGCAAGACCCACTAATGTGTTATTACCTGTAGTTTGAACAACATCACTATTTACTCGATACAATTTTCTATTTTGAATTTTCTACCTTGTGTCATTTCATGAAAACTCTCTTGTCTTAATGTAATTTTAAACGTGCTTATAATGGCTTTATGATATTAAATTTTATTGAGGTATCATATTTATTTTATTTTCCCATGTTCCTCTATTTGAATGCTAGGTTGCTTCATATTTTTAATTAACATTTTTCTTGCCCGTTAACATTTGTGTTGACACCGAGAAGTGAAATCACTAAAGTAAGTGTTTGTATAAATATCTATCTCCCTTCTCAACGTTTATTCACACAAGGAGCCTGAATCAAGACTTTTCATGCCTTCCCCCCCCCCCCCCGAAGCCCCCTGCACTCACCTAATTAGCCAGAGAAAATAGGGCCTGGAGAGCACTGCTCTTCTCTGTACTTTCTTGGCCTGAAGGTTAGAAACCTTGGAGGAAATTCTATGCCTGCGGTTCTCAACCAGGCAAGACGGGAGAGTCCTTCAGCTACAGGTGCCTGAGAAGCACAATGGTTAGCTCCACAGCTGCAGAAATGTTTTCATTGTTATGACCTGCCGGTATTGTGGATTCTAATGAAATGTGGTTTTCATTGCAGCTGAAGCAGCCTGGCATCTCTCTTCCCCACACAGACTGCCTTCCCAAGCAGCCAGTATTTAACGTAAGTGCCCCACAGGGGCCAAGATGCTGATTCCAGTGCTGGCTCTCACCTGCTGCTCCCAGCCTGCCCTCCCTTCACCCCGTCAGAGGCAGCCCAAGGACCTCACTTTCCACCTCTCCACTCTGACTTAAATGCCCCCCTCTTAATGCCCCAAACCATTTAATGCAATACTTATAGCAGAAAATTCATTTCTCTCTGCATTATGTAAGTATGACTACATTTCTCCTGAAATAAGCAGATGTTAGAGTGTTTTCACAGGAGCCCCTGCCGGTGTTTGCCGGGTGCTAACACAAGCTTGGAAGGACGGGGGTCATCTTACATGGCAAAGGCTTCTGCAGAAGCCAGACCATATGTTCTACGGTGGTCTAGGGTGCAGGATGGGTGATGGCGAGGGCTGGGTACTTGCCATAGGTGTTTACACACATCTGTCCTTCCAGAGAAAAGTTAACAGAATGCATTACTTCTCATCTCAGTGCTTTTGGCTGTGCACCATTCTTACCTTTCTACTCTTCTCCAATTTCTACTTATGCTGCAAGACTCAACTCAGTCTTCTCTAGGAATTTTTTTCTTTGACTTCCCTGGTCTGAGCTGGAACAGTACCCTAATGTGCCTCTTGCACTGAAGTATAATTATTTATTTACTTTTCTTGGAAATGCGTCCAATAAATGTTTGAAGAATATGGTCCTTCTCTGGGAGTCAGAAACCCTAGACATTAGATTTCTGGTTTTGGCACTTGTTTGTTGTGTAACACCAAAGCCACCTCCAGCCTCTAAGATTTTGTCTTATAATTTAAGTCAAATAAGAAATGGCACTATTACAGTAGGATGCAATGGCAACTGAAATACAACCATGCCATCAGGAGGAAGCACTGTTGCCCATAACATTGATCAGTTTGTGGGTCATGTTTGCTAAACAGACTAATTTTCTTCTACCGAATCAAGTGAGAATTCTTATTTTTCATTATAATTCTCAAAAAGCAACATTTCTAACTCTTCCACTGAGATATGTCCTCAGTTGTAGGCACAGGTTGCATACCTCATTTAATTACAGTTTGCGTGCTTCTCAGATATTACTTTTTTGTTTGTTTTGTTTTGTTTACAAATTGAAGATTTGTGGCAACCCTGTACCAAGCAAGTCTGCTGTTGCCACTTTCTCAACAGCTTGTGCCCTCTTCATGTTTCTGTGTTACATATTTCAAACTCATAGTGGAAGGGTAGGTACTAGACTGGTAAAATAGGAGAAAGTATTGGGATTCTTGAGTTCCCAGAGCCTCTAGAAGGTGGATCTGCAACACACATAGTCCATATCTCACTCTCAAAAATTTAAGCAGACTTAACTAAATTTAATGAAATGTGTAATCCGTACATGAACTAGCACAATTTCTGATTAGACCAGAGTGACCAGTCCTTTATTCTAGCTATCGCACAGAAGAAAGTGTGATTCCTTCTAGGGGAAAGCCATATTTTTTCTCATCTCTAGGATTTTTTAAAACATAATGCGTCATCAAAAATTATAAAAGATGCAAATAATTAAAAATTACTGTAAGTGTAAATAAACAAAAAAAATTAAGATTCATAATCAAGAGAAAGAATATTCAATAATTAGCTGACCCACAGATGACCCAGATATTAAAATTAGCAGGCAGGGACTTTAGATGTTATTATTATAATAAGGAAATTAGAAGAAAAGATGAAAATAGGGAATTTCGGTATGGAAATGGAATTCTAAAAAAAATAGGCATTTCAGA
This sequence comes from Cebus imitator, assembly GCF_001604975.1. Lineage (NCBI taxonomy): Eukaryota > Metazoa > Chordata > Mammalia > Primates > Cebidae > Cebus > Cebus imitator. The sequence continues at coordinate 1,670,464 of NW_016107522.1, read as the reverse complement.
TCAGAAATGATGGGAAATTAATAAATTAAATAATAATTAAATTACTAAACAAAACTGGAGTTTAGCAAAACTAAAGACATAGAAAAAACGATTAGTTAATGAGAAGGCAATATTAAATAAATTTTCCAAACTGTGGCCAAAAAGAGAAAAAATAAATAAAATAACGGAGCAGGAGAGAGGCATATAGGAGAAAGAAAAGGGAGATGTATTTGAAGAGATAGCAGCTGAGAATTTCCAAAACTGTTAAAAGCACATCAACTAACTTATTATTGTTCAAGCAGGATAATAAGAAAAACACACATAGGCTCTCTATAATCAAGCTGCTGAACACCAAAAATAAAAATAAAAGCTGGAAAGCAGCATATCCCCTAATCCCCTCAGAAAGACATGGGAATAGCAATGAGAATTAACAAGTGTCTTGACAAACAGAAATGATGGAAGCCAAATAATAAAAAGACATCTTTAAAGTGTTAAAAATAAAACTGTCTAAACTAGAATTCTATATCAAGTAGAAAATTATTTAAACTTGTAATTGAAATAAAGATATCTTTAGTCGAACAAAACCTAAGATCATTTGTTTGTAAGAAAAGCTTATTCTCAAATAAATAATAAAAGCTCAAGATGAGCAAAAATAATACCAGGCCGAGTTACAGTTCTGCAGGAAGAAATGAGTATCAGCAAGTAAACACACACACACACACAAATATGAAGCAATTTTTTATGTTAAAGACTGTCGATGGTTAAGAACAACAAAAAAAAAAGTACTCTGCAATTGATAACATACAGAAGTAAAATATATGAAAATAGCACAGATAACGTGAGAATAAATGAAATTAATTGTTCTAAGGTTCTGAAAAAAACTAATTCAAAGTAGTATACAATAAATTAAAGATGCATATTGTAATAACCACTAAAAAAAGTTTAAAGGGCATTAGTAAATAGCCCATGTAGAACACAAATGATATAATAAAAATTACTAAGCTTTAAATTGCAAGAAAAGAGGAATAAGGAAACAAGGAAATGAAGAGCAAATAGAACACAAACTGTAAGGCAATATACTTATTCATGTCATAAGCATATTAAATCAAAATGAGCTAAACAATCTAATTTAAAGGCAGATGGGATAGATGGCAACAAATATGTTACTTATAAAACACACAGTTTAAGTGAAAGGACAAAAGTAGTGTGAAAGTAAATGGTTGGGAAAATGTGATATGCAAATATTAGTCACAAGAAAGCTAATGTAGCCATGTAAGTATCAGATGAGTAAACTTCAAGACAAGCAAAAAGTGGGAGATAAATAAAAGTATCTCATAATTAAACGGATCAATTTATTTGAATGACATGACATTTCTAAATCTCTATGCTCCTTTTCTTTTTCTTTCTTTACATTCTTAACAATTTTTTTTATTACACTTTAAGTTCTAGGATACAAATGCAGAACTTGCAGGTTTATTACATAGTTATACATGTGCCATGGTGGTTTGGCACCCATCAACCCATCATCTACATTAGTATTTCTAATAATATAGCAACAAATAACATAAAGCAAAAATTAGCGTAACTATAGAATGAAAATATGCAAATCCACAAAGACACATATTTTTACCCACATAGCTCAGGATCTGATAGAATAAGCAGATGAAAAAAATCAGTAAATATAGAGAAAAGTTTTAAAGCGCTATTAGACAATTTAACCTCATTGATGACTACAGAACAACATCTAACTATTGCTGAATAAACATTTGTTTTAAGAACATGTGGAATATTCAGCAAAATAGACCAGATGCTTAGCTGTAATAGAAGTCTCAATATGTTTCAAAGAATTGTAATCAGAGTATGCTTTCAGGAAAAAATAGAATTAAATTTAAAGTCCATAAAAAAGACAACTAGAAAGTCTTCAGATATTTGAAAATTGAACAACACATTGTTAAATAATTTATAAGTCTAAGAAAGAATCAAACAGAAATTAGAATATATTTGGAAATTTGGAACTGAGTAGCAATGAAAGCATACATATGAAAATTTGTGAGATGTAGTTAGAGCAGGGATGAAAGAGAACTCTACAGTTTTAAATAACTGTATTAGAAAAAAAAGAGAAATTTTTAGCATTAATTATCCAAGTTTTCATCTCAAGAAACTAGAAAATAGAAAAGGAAATTAAACCAAAGCAAATTAAACAAAAAAATTGCTATGATAAAAGAATCAATAAATGTTTAAAAAGAGGTAAAATAGAAAAAAGATAAATTAATCTAGTTTGGTTATTAATGAAGCTTAGTAAAACCAGCCAACTCTGGTCAAGACTGATAAAAATAAATAAAACACAGATTATTAATAGATAAAAAATTTTAAAAAAGAGACATTACTACAAAGCCTACAGGAATTAACAGGATAAGAGGAGGGATGGGAGCTTTCAGAATATTAGAGAAGTGGGGAGGATTCTCTTCCCAACGAAACAACCATTCAACTGAGGAAAATTATTTGTGTTTAAAACAAAACCTATTATTTGAAGTTTGTGGAGACTCAAATGAATTAATGGAGTAACATTTACTCAAGAAAATCTACAAAAACATACTAAATGTCAGTAAGAACAGCAAGAGTCAGTAGTATTGGAAGTAGAACATGCTCCCTCCCACAGTCTCAGGTTCAGTATTATGGAGACCACTCCAGGGTTCTAATCCAGGTGAGAGTAGTCAAGAAGAAAGGGGACTGTTTTCCTCTCATCTCCCAGCCTGGAGCTATTTGTCATAATGGGAAGAGTAGGCCATTGGGGTGTCTCATCTCCTTCAGCTCTGTGATGTATAAGCTCTGTTTGGACAGGCTCAGTGGAGAAGACCAGTATTTTCCTCCACAACCAGGCCCACTCATAGGTCAGAAACTTGATTCCAGGCACAGTAGGCCAAGATTCCTGGGCCATGATCACAGTCACTGCCTCCTAAGTTGCCTTATCATGGGGTGACTGCTTCACATCAGCAAGGACAAGCTGAGATGACGAGGGCCTTCCTCACCCACCTGCCAGCGCCCTGCTTTAGGGAAGCTGTGTCAGGGAGGAGGACAGCTATCTTCTACAGAGGATCTCCCCAGGAGGAGTGGCAGGTCATGACAAAGAACGATATAACTCCACCTGAGGGAGTTCATTTACAGCATCTAGAATGCTTAAGGTGTTATCAAATTAAAAAATGGAGGGCTGGAGGAAGAACAATTAAAAGAGCAGAGTGCTCACTGCTCCATAAGGCTAGCAGCAGCAAGCGAAATGGCAGAGCAGTCAGGACTTTAACAGTGAGAACCAGGAGATAAGAAGGCAAAGAATAACCCTTCTAGAATCACAGTCCACCTTACTGCCGGGGAACTCCTGTGGACATGTAAGTAGATGCAGGACTTGAAAGCATGCCTCAAGCTGCACTCAGAGGCATCACCAGTAGTGTAATTCTTACTGGCACTGGGGCCTTCAGCACAGCCTCTGACCAAACACTGGGTAAGCAATAAGCTACCCATGGGCAAGGCCTAAGGTGTCAGGCAGTGAAGTTATAAACATGTCTGCCAGTCTGAAAGGCTGTGAGCATATACAAGGTTGGGCCCCATCAGGAGTAATCAAAGAGACAAAATCTAAGCTTTTGATGTCTTACTGAATATAGAGCAACAGCATAAACTCCAGGACCTGTGATTTTAGTCCCCAAGTCACACACATGTCTAATGTTAAAGGGTCAATATCTATCTTGCCAAGAAGGCTTAACCACAAAAAGTGACTTAGGCTGGCCCAGATGTGGTCCCTGGATATCCAGGTATATTTGTCAGGTTTCTCTAGAGGAACAGAACTAATAGGATAATTTAAAGGGGAGTTTATTAAGTAATATTAAATCACAAGTTCACAAGGTCCCACAATAGGCCGCCTGCAAGCAGAGGAGCCAGGAAGCTAGTCCAAGTCTAAAAGCTGAAGAACTTGGAGTCCAATGTTTGAGGGCAGGAAGCATCCAGCATGGGAGAAAGATTAGGCTGGGAGGCTAAGCCAGTCTAGCCTCTTCACATTTCCTTCTGCTTTTTATTAGCTGGCAGCTGTTAGATGGTATCCACTCAGATTAGATGGTACTCAAGGGTGGGTATGCCTTCCCCACCCCTCTGACTCAAATGTTAATATCCTTTGACAACATGCTCACAGAGACACTCAGAATCAATACTTTGCATCCTTTAGTCCAATCAAATTAACACTCAGCATTAACCATCATACCAGGCTAAAAGACAATAAAAATTAAAAATAAATAAATCTGAGCAGGGATTCCGTGACTGCATTCTCCAGGAGAGACCATATGGTAAGCTGCAAAGCAAGCTTCAATAAATTTCAGAGGATTGAAATCATACAAAGTATGATTGGCAGCAATGGCATAAAACTATAAAACAAGAAAAGAAAAGTTGTGAAATCCACTAATAACGGAAATTTAGCAACACTTCAAAATAACTGTTGAGTCAAAGAGAATTCACATGGGAAATTAGAAAATGTCTTGAGACGAATAAAAATGACAACACAACACTTAAAGGCCGTAGCTAATGCAGTGGTTAGGTGGAAACATATGGCTATAAATGCCTGTATTTTTCAAAAAAGAAAGGTCTCTAATCAATAGCATAAATATGTACAGTATATTAAATTAGAAGAGTATCATAAATTGAAAGAAAAAAGAAAATGATAAAGGTTACAATGAAAAAAATAAAATACAGAATAGAAAAGCAATAGAAAAAAATTCAAAACCAAAAGCTGTTTAAAAAAAATTAGCAAAATTGACAAATATTTGGCTACATGACCCAGAAAAGGTATAGAAAACTAAACCTACCAAACTTAGGAATGAGTGAGGATGTATGTGATTATTGACTTTATGGAAGTAAAAAGTATAATAAGAGAATACTATGAACAGCCATTTACTAATGTGTTTTATTCAAATTACTGATAATTGAAATTGACAAATCTCTAGAAAGGTACAAACTACCAAAAATGCCTCAAAAAGAAATGGAAAATCTGAGTAGATCTATTAACAAGCAAGAGACTTAAGTAAAAATTTTTATGTTTTCCACAAACTAAAATTGACCCCATTTGGTTTCAATGGTAGTTTCAGCTGACCATTTTTTTTAAAAAAATGAATTAATATCAATTTCTCATAATGTCTTCAGAAAAAAAAACAATGAAGATGAGAAGATACTTCTCCACTCATTCTATGTGGTCTCTATCACCCTGATACCAAAACCAGACAAAGATGTTACATGTACAGGAAACTACAAACCAGCCTCCCTTAAGACTACAGACACAAAAATCCTCTAGAAAATACTAGCAAATGGAATTCATCAAGTTATATAAGGGGTTATACACTATAACCAACTGAGATTAATCCCAGGAATGCAAGGTTGTTTTACCATAAGAAAATCTATCAATTAAATGTATAAATGATCAAAAATTATAGGTTCATCTCAATAGACATAGAAGAACATTTGACAAAATCCAGTAGCCTTTCATAATTTAAAGATTTTCAAAATTAAACAACTAGGAATAGAAACTTCCTCAACCTGATAAAGGGCATCTACTAAAAACTCATAGCTAATATCATACATACTTAGTTAGAAGTCTAAGAAGGAGTACTCTTGCCACTTGAATTCAACATTGTGCTGGATAATCTAGTCAGGCAATTAGGTAAGAAAAAGAAATAAATGCCATCTGCGTAATTATGGAAAATGCTAAGGGATCTATTAAAAACTAGTTAAGCTGTAATTCCAGCATGTTAGGAGGCGGAGGTGGGCAGATCACAAGGTCAGGAGTTCAAGTCTGGCCTGGCCAATATGGTTAAACCCCGTCTCTACTAAAAAGAAATGCGAAAATTAGCTGGGTGTGGTAGCAGGTACCTGTAGTCCCAGCTACTCAGGAGGCTGAGGCAGGAGAATCGCTTGAACTCGGGAGGTGGAGGTTGCAGTGAGCCAAGATGACACCACCACACTCCAGCCTTGGTGACAGAGTGAGACTCAATCTCAAAAAAACAAAAACAGTCTATCAAACCACAGTGCAATCAGATTAGAACTCAGGATTAAGAAACTCACTCAAATTCACATAACCACTTGGAAACTGAACAACTTACTTCTGAGTATCTACTGGATAAACAATGAAATGAAGGCAGAAATAAAGATGTTCTTTGAAACCAATCAGAATGAAGACACAACTTACCACAATCTCTGGGACACCTTTAAAGCAGTGTCGAGAAAGATATTTATAGCAATAAATGCCCACCAGAAAAGAGAGGAAAGATCTAAATTTGACACCCTTTCATCAAAATTGAAAGAGCTAGAGGAGGAAGATCAAAAAAACTCAAAAGCTAGCAGAAGACAAGAAATAACTAAGATCAGAGC
>NW_016107522.1:1629328-1664041 GCF_001604975.1 Cebus imitator | reverse complement strand
TTTTTTGAGAAGATCAACAAAATAGACCACTAGCCAGACTAATAAAAAGAAAAGAGAGAGGCATCAAATAGATGCAATAAAAAAAGATAAAGGGGACATCACCACTGATCCCACAGAAATACACACTACCATCAGAGATTACTACAAACAACTCTATGCACATAAAACAGTAAACCTGGATGAAATGGATAAATTCCTGGACACTTGTACTCTACCAAGACTAAACCAGGAAGAAGCTAAAACCCTGAATAGACCAATAACAATGGCTGAAGTAGAGGCAGGAATTAATAGCCTACCAACCAAAAAAAGTCCAGGTCCAGACGGGTTCACAGCCGAATTCTACCAGACATACAATGAGGAGCTGGTTCCATTCCTTCTGAAACTATATCAAACAATACAAAAAGAGGGAATCCTCCCTAACTCGTTTTACGAGACCAACATCATCCTGATACCAAAACCTGGCAGAGACACGAAAACTTCAGGCCAATATCCATGATGAACATCCAATGTTCATCCATGATGAACATTGAAGCAAAAATCTTCCACAAAATACTGGCAACCTGATTTTTCCTCGATGCTGAACCTGGTTTTTCCTGGAGTGCCACGGCTATGGATGCTAGAGGCTGTCACATTGACCCTCGCCCTCATTCGTGGAGGGCAACTGCCTCATGCAAGAAGGCAGAGCGCCCATTGAACTGTCAAGCTACTTAGGGTGTCAGTAGATGACAAAAGCTAAGAATGCTCACTGCAACACTTCTTCTGGGGCTTTGGGGGTCATGGCACTACCCTCTAGACACTGCTGTGGGGCCTGCACAGAGCTTTGCTCCTGCCAGCTCTCCAAAACATCACCCCAGCCCCTGCACCTGCTCACCTGCATGCTCCCTCCTGGGAGGGGTGGAACCCAGCAGGACTGAACCAGTGGAGTCCGCCCTTGCAGGCACCGAAGCGGCTGCCTAGTTCCAGAGCCCGTGCACTACAGTGCCCACCTGCACAGGGGTCAGGGAAAACTTCCTGCTTTACCAGGTGGGCCTGCTGGATCAGGCTCTGACCTCCACTGACCAGAATCTGGCAGCGAATCACCCAGCCCTCCTCCACTTCAGGAAGGCAATCTGGGGACAGAGAGACCCATCAGGAAAAGGCCCCCCATAGAGACATTCCAGATGGCCCTTTCAGCAGCTCTGGAAGGAGGGAGGAATGGAGGGAGAAGGCAAGTTTCAGCAGTGAGGAGACCATTGAAATAACAAGAAGAGTCTCCTGGCTTCTGTGCAATGTGTTCATGTTTTGTCCTGTTTACAGCCCGCAGACGTACACAGCATTTATCCCATACTTAGCGTATGCTGGGGACTCAGCACATCTTATCTCACTTGGTCTTTTAATACCCCGGAAGCAAGTACTTAGAGAGAGAGAGAGAAAGAGAGAGTTTTTATTGTTTATTTGTTTGATTTGGGGGAGGGGTCCTTTTATTTTTATTTTAAAAATAAGTCTAACAAGTGATTGCTGCCTCTCGTCTGTAGATGTGTAACTCAAAGCCAACCAGTCTGCAAACACTGGCTCAAGCTGCTTTCCCTAAAGAAGGCGATAAGCGAAACGGGACGTGGGAAAGCCAGGACATGGATGGGGTAGATGCTCAGAAGCCCAGGTAAGTGAACAAGCTGGGTAGGTGTCATGGTTCCTGCATTTCCAAATGATTCTCTCTAACACCCATGATTTCATTAGCCTGTGGATGTGTACTTTCCAACCCCCTTTTGCTATATGAATCACTCTAGTAACCACTGTCACTGCTTAGGCCTTCTGCAGTTCCTCTGAGCCGAGAAGATCAACTATTATTAGCTTCATTTTTCCAGGCGAGGAACATGAAGCCAGAGAAGTAAGTTTGTTTTCATGCAAAACCTCCTGGGTGGAGCAGCATTGCCAAGGCAGGAACGCAGGTCTCCTGACTCCTGGTCCCACACCTGCCTCTGGGGCCACATCTGCCGCTTCACCTCATTTGGTTTACAACCTTCAGCACGGGCAGCAAGCAGTGAGAGCAATTCTAGGCCCCTATTAGTCCCCCTAATGTTCAAGTTTCTGACATTTTGTCTTTCCTTCTCATATTAATGGACATGTCTTAAGACTTTCTGGAACACATCATTTTCCTCCAACTGCCTGTTCTGAGAGTGGGCAACTATCCTGACTGAGCTCAGGTCACCAAGAATGTAATTTTCAGGTAAGACACCGAGACATATGTCCAGCTTCAAAGGATTTCCAATTTAACTATCAACACCTGCTAACTTCCTAACTTCTTTGTTTCAAAAATAACACAAGCTGGCAAAGGTTTGTGTTAAAATTTGGCTTAATATTTCCATTATGACTCACTGGAAATGAGATAGACAGACAAGGACTTTCTACCAAGCCATTGTCCATTAAAATTGTCAGTGACATCAGTGTCTTATCACATGAACACAATAACTAGGATGGGCCCTCTCAATGTAATGGCGCGGGACCCTTTCTGTCTCCCTTGTAGCAAAGACAAACAGCAAACTATTACATGATCTATAGTCACTGACAGCTCTATTAGTCATGTTAATGTCTTGTTAGAAATTCTCTCTCTCTCTCTCTCTCTCTCTCTCTCACACACACACACACACACACACACACATAGAGTGTGCCATAAACCAGCAGTCCCCGAGCTCTCTGTGCTGACTCTACCCATGTTATTTATTCTGGAATTCAGGTTTCTGGATGACAGCTAATGCAAACTGATGCATTTATAAGATGCATTCTCTTTATTGTCTGATACATCGAGATTGTTTATTAGCGAGAGATTAACAGAGAGAAAAGGAAGGAATAGACTCCTTTGCTAACTGAAATGAGAGCTGCATAACATACAAGTTATGGGTTTGCCTGTTCTCAAGCCTCTGGTCTGCACAGTGTCTCCTGTTTTTCCTTGAAGACATGTTCTGGTGATGCATGGTAGGGCTTTGAATTCAATCAAGTATCCACACTGGGAAGCAAATTGGCTTTTGTCAAAAGGCTACAAATTATCTGTATATGGCTTAATATAAACCAATGAGTATCTTAATCATAGCGAAAGAATGTCTTTTTTTATAAAAGCCAGAGATAGTTCTATGACAGGTAATTTTCGAGGGTCCTTATGTTTTTGTCTTTTTAATCGGGATGAGGAAGAAACCACTTAAGCAATGGCACAGTGCAGTGGGAGCCCTTGTGGAAAATCACACCTCTAATGAATGCACCAGGCTAGCAGACCATCTGTGAAGTCATGTTGAGATTCAAATGGAATGCTTTCCTGGCACTCTGTACAAATGTGATTGTGGTTTTTCTGCTTGGGGCCAACTACCTTACTGTTTCTTGCTTTTCTTTGAAATAGCTAATGTGTATAATTGCAAATGTTTTAAACACAAGGCCATTTTTAAAATCACAGATGTTAATTCTGTTTATATCCTATATTAAGGAAAACCATGTGCCCATTTCCCTGTCTTAATGAAGGTGCTAATGATGTTGACAGATCATGTAAACTGTCAGGAAGTGTGACTACTCACCTTACAATTAAGTGGCTAATGTCTCTTCTGCTGCTGCAGCCAAGGCGATGGTATGGCCAGATGGGATCCCTAGGGGCTATGGAGAAATAATTCCTTTTTCTAGAGCATCTGAGTCCTGCAGAGACAAAGAGCATGGGTGACTGAGATCACACAGAAACTCGTCCTTTTATTAACCAAAGAAATGAGTAAGAAAGGCCCCCAGTAAGCAGAAGGCTTCCCACCCTGAGTGAAGAGTGCCTGTTCTCTACGGCCACGAACTTTCCCCCACCCTCTCCCACAGGCTGGGCTGTCCCGCACGCATGGCTGCCGTCTGAGAGGCTGTTGCTGCTGTGACACTGTCCCCCTGGCATGCTGCTTCTCCAGCCCTCTTCTTTGGGTTATAGGCCCCTCCCCATGGTCAGAACAGTGGCCTGTTGACCCAGGTCTAGACACCAATTCTCTTACGCACAGCGATAGCTCCAGGATAGATAGGTAATGCAGGCAGGACCAATCATAGAAATATTTTTAATGGATTGGAAAGATTGGGGAAAACAAATCTGGGAAAGCAGGCAGCCATCCCCCCGCCCCACAATGGCTGGAAGAAACCATCTGTAGAATGAGAAAAAAAGCAGCTCAGAGCCAAGAGACAGGGAAACGCAGGCTGCGAAAAGCCGGAGAGACCACAGGGCGTTATCTTGGGTCCCTGGGTTGAGCCAGGTCTGAAGTGAAGCCTCGCTGTGGACTTCTCAGTAACAAGTCAATGTCTTCTTCCTTTGCTCATCCAACTTGAGTTTCCTTCACTTACAACTGAAAAGAGTCCTGACTAATCAGTTTCTAGCTTCTAAATGTGGTAAGCTTGGAGCACCCCTGGATACCTCTGCTTTAGACAACAGGAACTATAGCCTGTTGACAGCATGTATGACATGCAACCCCCTAACTGACCCAAACAAATACAGAGCTCCCTTCTCCTGTGCCCACCTAAGTCATCTCCACAGCATGGAAAGAGGAAAGCAAGTAAGAGGGCAGGGAGCAAAAAGGACCCACACACAGGCAGCAGAACTGGATGACAAGCCCATCCCCCACAGGCTCACTCACACAACAAGGGCAAAGCAATTATTCCCACTCTGGCATCGTCATTTTGCAAAGGGGTATAGTTTCCTAGAGGAGGCCAGCTTCTGACCAAGGGCTGGAGAAGAGTAGGAAGGGGAGGCAAGGCGCTGAAGCCAGGAGCGTGTGCAGGATCACAAGTCAAGTCCAGGACCAAGGAAGGATGTCTACGTTAAGTCTCCAAAACCCAAAGCTTTAGAGGTAAAATCAAAGCCAGGAACTCAGAGATAGGGACTCAGCAATGAAGAGCACCCCAGGAATGAATGTGGTCAGCCTTGGTAATTGACAAAGCTACAGTGTCCTCTGCAGCTGGTGTTGAGAGCACTGGGGAATGAATGGTGCCTGGGAGGCTGAGAGTACAGGAGCAGAGAGGGATGGAGGAGGAATGGAGAGGCATGATGGAGACGCTACAGGCTATTGGGGCCTTTTAACAACAAAAACATTAAGCAATGCTCTTGTTAGACTCAAATTGAACACAGAAGCCCCTCAAGAGCACAGATGTTAGCATCTGGAAGTGGTCTTGGGCGATTTAAGAAAGAACACGATGTGAGGAAACTGCTGGTCCACATTCCAGTTTCCTTTGGGCTGCCTGAACCAGAAAGCAACAATCAGTTCTTGTGAGGGCAGACAGGCTGCTCGGGTAGCCATCAACTCTGTGGCATTAAAGGAGTTTTCATGGTACAATTGTGATTATACTGAGCATAAAGCTCACCACGCCGCGATGAAGCTCTGGCCCAGAGGAAACGGCCTCGGCCAGTCAGATCCCTGTTCATCTGCAATCAACACTCAGAGAACCACAGGAAGCTCGGGGGACTCCAGAAAGCGGAATCTCTCTACCCTCAGCATCTCTGATGGCAGGGAAGGGTTCTCCTGCGTTCCACCTGGAGGGTGGCCATGTGATGTGCATCTGCTCATGCCTGCGTCCCTTTCACAGGAGTTTTTGTCATGAAACTTCACCAGAAGGACCAGCATCCCAGAAGAGGGGGCACATGGCTGTCCTGTACCACAAGAGAAGGAAGGATTGGGAATTAGTGCCTGTGGGCAAGCCACGTGCCCACACTCAGCCCTCACCCGCAGCTGAGTGAGGCGCTAAGGGTGAGCTCCACACCACAGAAGGAAGGTTCCACAAGGGAGTGTCAGCGTTCTCTGGGCAGCTTTCACAACTGTGGAGAAACCTCCAGCAAGTGCGAACTTGCACATTGTGGAGAAAGCAAAGGGGGTCACGGGTCGGGGAGCTGGAATGGGAGAGCTGGGCACGTAAAGGAGACATGTGGGCAGCCCTGGGCTCAATCCCCGATCCTGCCAAAATAGCAAAGTACAGTCAGAGAGGTCGAATGACCAAAATTACAACTCAGACAAGGGCTGGCTGGCTGTGGAACCGGACACCCTGGGCTCCCAGAGTGGGGTCTTCCCCAACACCAGCTATTTTGTTGATGGGAAACAGGCCCCTGGGATGGAGACCGCAAGAGAATCCCAGGTGAGAGGAAATCTTGTAGATTTTACATTCACACCAGCAGTAGACAGTTCCATTTCTCCACATCCTCATCATCTCCTATTAATTCTCTGTCCGTTTGATGACTACTGCCGCCCTAGTGGGTGGAAGCGGCATCTCACTGTGCTTTTGATTTGCATATCACTAATGATATGGAGTAACTTTTTATATGCTTCGTGATCATTTACATCCCTTCTTTCTAGAGCTGTCTGTTCAGACCATTTCGCCATCCTTAAAAATTAGGTTATTTATCTTTATTCAATTATAATAGTTCTTTACATATGTTGGATACAAGTCCCATATTGGACATACGACTAGAAATATTTTCTGTCATTCTGTGGGTTGTCTTCTCTCTTTCATGATGGTGTTCCCTGAGACAATACTGTTGTTTGCTTTGATGATATCTAGTTTACCTGTTTTTTTGTTGTTGTTGTTAGTTGTGCCTTTTTTGTTATATCTAAGAAAGCACCTAACCCAAGATTCTGAAGATGTATGCCTGTGTTTTCTTTCAAGGGTCTTACAGTTTAACTCTTACATGTATGTCTGTGATCATTTTGTGTTAAGCTTTGTGTATGGTCTGCAGTGGAGGTCCAACTTTACTCTTCTATGGAATGAAATTCTTTGCATTTAGCCTGTTTGGATTTTACAGAGATTCTTGAATTTGTAAGTTTACGTTTTTCACCAAATCTAGGACGTTTTCAGCCATTATGTAATATTTTTTAGCACTGCATTATGTATTTTAGAGATTCTAACGACACAAAGCTTTGACCTCTTCATAATGTTCTAAAGGTCTCTGGAGCTCTGTTTATTTTATTTGTGATTTCTTGACTCTCTGTTCTTCTGATTGGATCATTTCTATTCCTATGTTTTCAGCATCACTGATTTTTCCTTCTGTCATCTCCATCCAGCTGAGTCAACTCAGTAATTTTTTTTTTAATTTCAGTTATCACATATTACAATCCTAAAATTCACGATGGCTTCTGTCTTTGTAATTTCTCTTTTTCCCCAGAAAAAGTCCTATATTTCCACCTGTCTCAAAAATAGTCACCCTTTCCTCATGGATCGCTGTTGTAATAGTTCCATTAAAGTCTCTCTAACCATCCCAACATCTGGATCGTGTTGGAATGGGGCTCTATTGATTATATTTTCCCTTGAGAATTGCTCTCTTTAACCCCCTGTGCTGTTCTATACCACTGCAGAGAGAAAGAGAAAAATCCATGAGGGTACCCCTCATACACTTTGTAAAACCCTCCTTTCCTGGTCCTGCTTTCCTCTCAGGGACTTGGGTGCTTGACTCTATGGTAGCACATGATGTAACTCGGACCAGCCTTGGTGGGGGGGCAGGAGAGAAAAAAACAAGGAAAAACCTCTTGAGGATTCTCTCCACACTCCTTATGTCACATGGGTGAGGGGGCTTTTCCCTGTCCTCCATCCTGAGACGGATTCTCTTTGAGGTTTTGCTGACTGTGCCTGCACTGTGGTCTACAGTTTCCTGTTTTGACCTGCCCTTGGTCCAAAACTGAGTGTTAAGAAGAAGAGGAAGAAGAAGAAGGAAGAAGAAGAAAAGAAGAGGAAGGAGAAGAAGAAGAGGAAGAAAGAAGAAGAAAGAAGAGGAAGAGGAAGAAGAAAAAAGAAAAAAAGAAAAAAAGAAAAAAGTCTGGGCCACCACACTGGTCATTCTTCATGCTGGCGTTTTAACCCTGCTCCCAGTCTGTCTGTTATTGTCCATTTTTCAGAGTCCTTGACTTTTTATATTTTGTCCAGCATGTTTTTTGTGATCACTGTAAAAATAAGCTGCAGTAGGCTTACTTCATTTTGGCCAGAAACAGACGACTTTGAGGTACTTTTAATAATATGTAATCTTCTTAATTCCTTGTTCGCTTATTGACTAGCCCCTGTTCCTACTTGTAGGAGCGATTGCCTACGTACAAGGCTTTTGTTCTTAATTAACTGCTGAATTCGTAGCATTCAGGAAAATATCTGCCACATAGTAAGCCCTCGATAAATTACGTGTTGAATAAATGAATCTTCGTGCACAGAACTTTCTTCTGCACTTTTAGATTTTACTTCAGATACTTTTCCTAGAAGTTAAATTATTGACCAAAAGGTATAATTATCTTTTAGGTGGTATTCATGTTGTCAAATTCTTTTCTAACAAGTGAGCATGCCTGTCTCATCACAGTAGAATGGAGGAGTTGGTTTTTTTAAAACATTTTCTAATTTATAGGTGAGGATGTTATCTCATTGCTATTTTTATATGTACCTAATTCTTTTAACTCAAACATCCCTGGATCTCCTAAGGAAATTTGTATTGCAAAGACTAAGCTATTCTGCTTAGATATTCTGGCCCCCTGCCTTTGAAACACCCCCCTAAAGGGGGATCTTCTTCCTGCAGATCCTCTCATTGGAGAAAGGAGGAGGGTGTAAAGCTAAATTGCATAACCCATTGCAAAAATTACCCCTAGATTCCACTGCCTTCCTTCTCAATTCCTCCCATCCAAAAAGTTGCTGTCGAATCTCTTCTGAAATAATTAGAGTGATATTTTTCAACCAGAAAAATCTCATGTGACCCAGCTTCCAGTAATGAGGCTAAGTCACTTAAAACAACTTTCTTGCAAAAAAAAAAAAAAAATTTCAAAATGCTGGATCAATATGGGGGAGAAAAATCACATAAAAAAGCATTTCAAAGTTGAAAATGGGAAAACTCCCAGATCATTTTTTTTAATTAGCCTTTAACCAAGGACGTAAGCCAACCGCTGGAGTTGGGAAAAAGCCTGGGCCCCCATGCTGGTCGTACGGCATGCTGGCATTTTGACCCTGCTCCCAGTGTGTCTGCTATTCTTCATTTTTCAGAGTCCAAATTCCCATGGGAATTTGCCAATACCAAATGCTCAGGCTCAGTTCACCCCAGGACATCCCCCATTCCAACGTGGAAAATCTTAGAGGTGACATTTTAAGTTTGCAGGCTTTATCTCATGGTGATTGCATAACAAATTCCCCCCCACACCCCACTCCCTGAACCCCAGGAAGTGTTGAGAAACTGTCTTGGGAAGAGCAGAACAGAAAAAGTAAAAGAATGTGAAAGAAGAAGTCCCGAGAAGTTCTGGCCTCACACGTTTTCACTCTGGAAAAGTGTGGCCTGAGGCTGCCGAGGAGCCACAGCTGCACCTTCCATCTGAAGTGGTCCCCACTGTGGTGTCCACAAGATTTGAAAGCAGCAAAGACAATTTTTCTCTGAAGAAGGACACCTCCATCGCTGTCTTTAGGAAACCACTGAAAACTTTGCACGACAGGCAAGCATCAGGCAGTGAGAGGATCTCTTCTCATTGAATGAGAGACACCTGCATTAGTCCTGACTGCACCCTCCGCCCCCCTCTGACCTGCGGGGGCTCCACATTGGCGCAGCCCAACCAGAAGTCCAACAAGAGGAGTCTGGTTAGTCCATTTAGGTGAGCCTGTTAGAAAAAGAAGGTGCTCAGCACATGCAGAGTGTGAAAGAAACTCAGGAAGCTCACCCAAGGAATTGCTGTGTTCTGGTCTGTTACAACATAGGCTGTGAGCACATTTTAGAGGATTCCAGGAGTTCCGTCAGCAAAACCATTGGTCTATAAATGTGTATGGGGAATCCAGCAGAGTAGCCTAGCATTGCCAATACATGTTCATTTCCTTCATGCTGCCGTGTTTTAAAATGCATCTGTCATTGGGATAAATTGCACATTAAGTTGCTAGCAACATGCAGAGGGAAGGAAAGCCATGACTCTTCTCCTTACCCTCTCCTTGCTCTTCTTCGAAATGAAGGAAACACTAGCCTAGCAGCATCATGTTCCTTTGGGGCCATGTTTACCAGTAAATATAAGCACTGTGTTTTAAAAGGCATGCTGTGGCTGGGCAGGGTGGCTCATACCTGTAATAACCACTTTGGGAAACAAAGGTGGGAGGATCACTTAAGGGCAATGTAATGGAACCCTATCTCTACCAAAAAAAAAAAAAATTAACATAATAAATAAATAAATAAAGGCATGCTCTGTTGTGGCCTTTTCTACCACCCCTGCCACCCATGACATCAGGCTGAACAGGAACTGAAGGTGCCCCATTGGCAGATACAAATCACTCACTCTTACTTTACTTCATTCTCAAGCATTAAGGCTAATATAAGGCTTTTTATTGCTTCTGGCTCCAGGTTTGACTGGTGGGTAAAGTGGACATTGTGGCTGGTAGAAGCTAAACTAAGCTGTGTGCTTCAGCATAGTGATCATGCATAATGAGGATTTAGAGACACCCAGTGGGTTAGGAAGGCACTATCATGTCCTATGTATATTCCTAAAATTTAACCAAGAGAAAGGGTATTATTAGAAGTTGGACCGTCCAGGGACCCTTGGTCAAATACTATTAACAGTTACCCAGTTACATCCCCATGCACATAAGAATTAATCGACTCTGGGATTTAAATTTTGTTTCAATGACTTTTCTATATTCTAACATCTACCAGGAATAACCTCTATTTAGTTGCTCTTTTACTGTATTACAAAGGCTGTCTTTGCCTGTGGATAGAGGTCAAGATCAAGAACTTTGTCTTATTCTCTGTATCCCCAAACTTGTCAATATCTGATAAGGAACAGATGCCCATCTTTCATTAACACCCTCATTCAGCAAAATTGTATCGAGCACCTATTTGTGATAGGCCCTATAGTAGACACTGTACCAGCAAGAAACAAATTGTCAAAAAAATCACTGCCCCCTGAAAATTATATTGCAGTGGGAAGACATCTAACATACACAGTATATAAATGAAATATACAGTATGTCAAGAATTGAAACCAAGGGGAAAAACAGAACAGACCAGGACTACAAACAGAGTACACCAGAGCCAGCTCACACTGGCTTGGAAAAGCCAATTGTTTTATTTTCAGGAATTTTTCAAGGCAATTGTGTCATCCCCTTGATAGCTTAAAACTGGCTACAGTGAAAGCATTTCCATCATGGGAATCAGTAAGAACCAAAAATTGGTGTTCCTATCCCCTAGCATCAAACCGGATACTGAATATTCACCAGAACACCTGTATGCCATGGGCTACACTGAGTCTGTTGAAGAGAGAGCTCCTGTTGTAGATAGGGCGACCAAACAAGCCAGTCCTGAAGCAGAGAATTCATGTTGCAGTTTGGGTCTGAAAGCAGAGCAGCCTCAGTCTTTTTTAGGGGAAGTCAGTCTTTGTTCCTTTAAGACCTTCACCTGATTGCATGAGGCCCACCTGTATTCTGGAGGGTGATCTGTTTCACCCTAAGTCTATTGATTTAAACGTTGATCACATCTAAAATGTATCTTCACAGAAACATCTAGAACAACGTTTCACCAAATATCTGGGTACCATGGCCCAGCCAAATTAACACATCAAATTAAGCACCATGGGGAGCATTTGAACAATGGCCGAAATAGAGCAAGCCAAGGGAGCTGGGCCACATGGCTACTAGAAGGAAGGAAATTCCAGGCAGGGGACCCAGCAAGAGCAAATGCCATTGGGCTGCGTGGAGTGTGCAAAGGACAGCAGTGGGAAGTGAGGCCCGAGAAGTCACCAGGGCCAGGTGGCATTGTCTTGCAGGGCACCACACAGACTGACTTTTATTTTGAAGTGAGACACCATCATCAGAGGGCTGAGCAGAGTGGGGACATGATTTGATTTACAGTTCAGCAGGCTCGTTCTGGCAGATATGTTGAGAATATACCTAAGTGGACAGGGATGGAAGATGTGTGCCCAGGAGGACATTACTGCAGTCACCAGGGACCCAGGAGAAGGTAGCAGTGGGTGGAGCAGCGTGCTCTAATTAGAAGTGAGTAGGTGGTCCTTCCATTTGTTTTTATGATAGAACCTACAGGATTGACTGAGAAATCAGATAGCTGCAGATTTCCTTAAGCAACTAAAAGGACTGAATTGAAATTGTAGTGAAGGGTAGATCAGCAAGACATGTGACATTCCACAGGTCTGTTGGCTGCCCTGCTAGCACATGCCTTCCGTCTGAGACTTACCTTGGCCCCACACACGGTCTTCCCTCTCAAGCTCTCCAGGAGACTCCTACCTGAAACAGCGGCCTACAAGCTCTGAACGCCTCTTTGTTTGCAGCAACAGAGTGACAAGACTCCTTTGTCACGGCTCCTGGGCAGTCCTGGTTAGCTTCCCATTTCTGTCTCTGAAGCTTTTGCTATGCCTGGAGTGGCCCAGCCCTCTTAGACTTGGAGGCATAGTTTGTTGTGCTGACTTTGTGAAAACCATGCTTCAGCTGCCAAGTTTTAATTTGGTCTGGGGCCTGGGAAAGTATGCAACGATGAACCCGTGGGCATGGGGTTCTGAGCAAGGATTTGCAGTGACTCTCAAGTCCTGCAATGACTGCCAAGAGTTGGGTGACAACTCGCCTAGGGTCCTCTCCCCTAAAGAACAGAAGTCAAAAAATCCCAAATGAAAAAGAGGAGCTGGGGACAGAAGATTCTTGTCCACGTTGAGAAAACATGAGAAGACAAACAAACCTCTTGTGGAGAAGCAAGCTGTGAGGCTGTGTTTGCACGTGTGGCTGTGTGTCCTCAGCAGCCATCTCTCTCTTACACTGGCTTCTAACCTTGGAAAGAAAGGGAGAGATTGACATGTGGCTGGAGTCTGGATTTTATACCTTCATGCTGTGTCTCAATTAATCAAAGATTTGCCATAAAACTTAACTGGCAGTGATCCATACCACGTCATGGCATAAAATATGAGCTGATTAATCCCCTTCTAATTTGTATGATAATTAAATTTCTAACTTCTAATCCTGTTCATTGTCCTCCCACAAGGTGTCTGCTCCGGCTTTCCCAATGCACCCCAAGACCGTCCTCTGCCCACGGGGTGGCTTTGTTGCCTTTACAGTACCACGTTCCTCTGTCATTCATCAACACCCAGAGATAAATGTGTGCTTATCACTCCAGCTCCTCCTGACACAAGCCTGCAAGGAGCCGAGCCTGTGCTCATAAATCAAACCCTGAAAGTCACTGGCTATTTTATCAGGATGTCAGGCCAGCTCTGTAAATGTCCCTTCATCTTAATGAACAATTAACTTGTTAAATGCAATGAGACCCAAATATATCTGAGCCGCTCGGGCCATGGTTGAATATGTCCTAGACAAACCAGGAAGTGGCTTCCACATCTGCATGCACCGAGGATGATCCAGTGTGATCTGGGTGTTCATCATGAGCTTCTAAAGGACAAGGAAGTCTGTCCAGACCTACCTCAGAGCACAGAAAGGGACGGAGGAAAGGAACTAACAGGAGCCAGCCTCTCTGCAAAACACTATAGTGCAGGGCTGATTTTTACTGCAGAATCGCTTAGTAAATTCACAAATTATATATTCTATGAGAGGGATTACACCTCTTTTGTATTTGAGGAAACTGATGCACAGTGAGATTAAGTGAAACACTGAGTTCGCATAGATCATAATTGACATGATTTGAATTCAATTATATAAGACATCAAAGGTCTTAAACCAGGGCACTGTCCATCTATGTATAAAATAATTCCTTAATTTATAGAGCAACTAGTGTGAGCCAGGTACAATTCAGGAGCTATACACACACACACACACACACACACACACACACAGTATTTCTTATATGTATATATAAGAAATATGTATATATAAGAAATATGTATACTATATACAAAAATATATATATTAATATATATTATGATCATTTTGTAGATTAAATAAATATATATTTCTTACATATAGTATTCAGGAACCTTACATATAGTATTTCTAATATATATAGTATTTATATATATATATATATATATATATATAGCATTTCTAATCTTTACCTTAATTATCAGACCTTGTCACTCCATAAGCAAGCCATCATCAAATCATCAAACCTTAGCTTCTAAATAGGATTTATTTTAAGTCTAAGACATTAAGAATGGTCAATTCTACAGAATGTTAAGATTAAATTAAGTTAAGACGTTTTCCTACTACAGATTTACTCTGTAAATCTTTACTCTGCCATGGACACTATAAAGCCTCACTGTGAAACATCACACAATTTATTAAAGTCTGTGGCATCAGAACCCTGTATCAGGCTCACTAGATGCTAGTGTTCCAGAGGACACATGCTGGGAGGTGTCTTTCCAGCTTATTCCATCAACTCCCTACCAATGTCCCCTCTACAGCTAAGACCATGCCTTCATTTCCCTAGGTTGCCAGTGTAGCCAGCTAAGTGATCGCCCTTCCTCTGGGAAGCCACACCCATTATTCCCTGGAGAGACATTACAGTATTCCTGGGTTCAGTGATGCTTATTCCCACCCAACCTCTGACATTCAACAACTGTGAGATGTTTAGCAAGTTACTCAACCTCACTATGCTTGATTTCCTCATACTGAGTGTTTTCTATACATTAAGTGATGAGCTAAGTGCTCTATTTTTATCTCACTTAATTTTCTCAACAATCTGTGGAAATTATTATTTATCATAAACACCATTTTGTAGACTAAAAAACCCAGAGATAAAATAATGTGTCCAGCATCATATAGATGTTGGGCGTTGGAGCCAGCTAATGCCTGCCTTGGAGAGCTATCACGGAGCTGAATGACTTGCTAATATGAATCTCTAAGCTCACTTATTTATACACAGAAAACACATAACACATTCATATTAACTAAGAATATTATTAGGGATACCATGTATGACTTTCACTTCTGCCTAAGGAGTAGCAGGGATCTGATTTATCTTCCCAATTCCCACCTGCAACAGGAAACAGACAAAATATAGTAAACGCTGGTTTTCAAACCACTGAGTATCAGACAATGAAGGACAGCCATCTCTCAGAGATAGAAACAAACCAGGTCAGCACTATGAATCCCCAGTTGATAGCTTGAGAGAATCTTCAGGCAAGGACTGACCCAAGCAGACCTTGCTGATCTCCCTAAGTTGAAACGATAGAACTGAGAGTCCAGGGGGATAAAAGCAGTTGGTTTGCACTGCAGTATGCAAAAGAGTGGAGCATCCATAGGCAGAAGCTTAGAGACCTGCAGAGGCTCCTCTGCACTATTCACTCATCAGAGTAATACTGAGCACTTCTTGTATAGAAACTACCTCAGGGTGTGGGGGAACATCTGAAAGCATAATAGAAGAGAATCTAGGTCTCGCATGTCTGTTAATAATATCTATTCCTACTGGCTCCAGTAAGTGGAAAAACATAATTTGTGGCTCATTGAGTAGACTAATAGAGAAAGGCTTGCCTTTGTAGTAAGAAATAATAAGTAACAGATGGAGTATAGCCCTTAACTTACCTAACAAGTTGTAGAATTAAGTCCTGAAACAAGCAAACCATTTCTAAGAAATTGCTTTCCAGAATAAAGTTCAATAATTTTTTTAAATAATCACATCAGGCACCCAACAAGACAAAATGTACAATGTCTGTCATCTAAACAAAGATTTCCAGGCATACAAATAAGCAAGAAAACATCACCCATAATGAAGAGAATAATTGATCAAACCAACTGCACCAGAACTAGCACAAATAGAACTTCCAGGCAAGGACACTTATATAGCTATCATTATTTAAAATAGTAAGTAGGAATATGGAAAATACAAAAAAAAATCAAAATATAGAAATGAAAACAAAAATATGTGGGATAATAAATATATTAAATGGAATTAAGGGATGATTAGTGTAGAAAAATATTACTGAACTTTAAAACACAGCTATAGAAAGGACCCAAAATGAAACACATAGAGAATGAACATATAAAGGAGCACTTGCAAAATGTGAGACTACTTCAAGCAAACTAGCATGCATTTGAATGGAGTCCCTGATGAGGGGGTGGCAGAGAAAAAAATATTTAAAATAATAGTTGTTTCTAAATTTCCAAATGTATTTAATAATATAAATATACAAATCTAAGAAATTCAATAAACTCCAAACATAAGAAACATGAAAAAAATACACCAAGGCTCACCGTGCTCAAATTGTTCAAATCCAGTATTAAGCAAAGATCTTAAAACAGACAGAGGAGAAAAAATCCATATTATAAATAAAGGAGCAAATTTAAGGATAACAGCTGATTTTTAACTGGGAGCAATATAAGCAAAAAGAACATGAAACAACATCTTTAAAGTACTGAAAAAACTCTATTGACCTACAATTCTACACCCAGAAAAAATGTTAAAAATGAAGTGAAAATTAAGACTAATTCAAATAATTTATCATATTACAAGAAATGTTGAAGGAATTCCTCTAGGCAAAAGGAGAATGATACCATACGGAGATGGAGAGGGTGATGTAAATCTAAAATATATATATATATATATATATATGTACACATATATGTATATACAAGAGAAATGATAACTACCTGGGTAAAAACATAAAATGTTTTTCTTCTTTAAATCTCTTTAAAATTAATTGATTATATGAATTAACATAATAACAATTCACTTGAGGTTTATAACATATGCATAAGGACAGTATGAGTAATATCATAAAGGCAGAAGTATGAGAAATGGCAATATATTACTGTAATTTCTTCCATCATACATGAAGTGTATAACATTTAAGTCAAAAGTTATAAGATAAAGATGGATATTATTATTCATTATTGGATTTACTGTTATCATACCATTTATTAAAAAACTGTTATGCTATTATATCCCACTTTATTATATACTATTACTATATGGTACAATTAATTTTATTTATCATACCATTACAACATGTAAGCCAAAGGTAGGGATGTGAAGGTATTCTCTGTTCAGTTAAAAATGTATAAAATAAATAAAACAATTCAATAATAAAATGAAAAGTTATAGTTAATAAACCAGTAAATAAAATAAAATCAAAAATAATGTTCAAATAATTTTAAAAGTAGGCAGAAAAGAAGAAATATGAAGAAAGGAAAAGATAGGATAAATAAAAACCAAATAGAAAACCAAATTTAACCATATCACTAATTATATTAAATGTAAATTGTTCAAATAACCCAAGTTAAAAGCAGAAACTGTCAGACTAGATTGCAAAGCCGAATAGCTGATTACCAAAAACACACTTTAAATATAAATACACAAATAGCTTAAAGGTAAAAGCAAAACCAAAATCAAAACTCGAGTAGCTCTTTTAGTATTATATAGAGTAGGTTCCATGGCAAAGTACAGCTGAAGATAATTTCATAGTGATAAAATAGCCAATCAAAGTATATAATAAATCTAAATAGTTATGTACCTAAAAATATGAATTCAAAATATGTAAAGTAAAACCATATGAAATTACAAAAGAAAGTAGAAACATCCATAATTATAGTTGAAAGTTTTAGGCGTGGCACGGTGTCTCGCACCTGAAATCCCAGCAGGTGTGGGAGGCTGAGATGGGAAAATCACAAAGTCAAGAGATGGTGACCATCCTGGCCAATATAGTGAAACCCCATCTCTACTAAAAATACAAAAATTAGCTGGGCCTGGTGGCACGTGCCTGTAGTCCCAGCTACTGGGGAGGCTGAGGCAGGAGAATCACTTGAATCTGGGAAGCAGAGGTTGCAGTGAGCCAAGATCACGCCGCTGCACTCCAGCCTGGTGACAGAGCGAGACTCCATCTCAAAAANAAAAAAAAAAAAAAAAAAAAAAAAAAAAAAAAACAGAGAAAGAGAAAGAAAGTTTTAATACCTTTCATTCAGAGATTAATAGAAAAATAGATAATGAATATACAGCACACATGACTAACATTATAAAGCAACTTGATCTAATTGACTTTAGCGAACATGCCACCCAAGCAGACCAGAATACACATTCTTTACAAGGCGGGAAACTTGTGAAGAAACAATACCCTGGTCATAAAGAATTTTCAGTAAACTTAAAAGGATTCAAGTCATATAAAATATGTTTTCTGACCACAGTTGAAATGAATTTGACATCAATTACAGCAAGATATCTGGATTATCCCCCAAATATTTGCAAACTTAACAGCAAATTTCTCAGTAACTCGTGGCTTAAAAAAGAAATTAAAAAATTGAAAAATATTTTGACATAAACATAAATAAATGTACAACATAGAATTGTCACTAAGGCAAATGTATAGTGCTAAATGTCTATATTAGAAATGATGAAAGGTCTCAAATTAATGACTTCGGTGTTCAATTTTGAAACTAGCAAAAAAAAGAGAAAATATACAAATGAAGCAGAAAAAAATAAAATACTAAATATCAGAGGAAATCAATTAAATAAAGAAACAGGAAGCAATGGGAAAAAAATCAATAAAACCAAAAGCACATTAAGATCAATGAAGTTGACAAGCCTATCTCTATCTTCTGATCAGGAAAAAAAAAGAAGATGACACCAATTGCTAATATCAGGAATGAAAGAAGTGTCAACACTACAAATTCTGCACATAATATGAGGATAAAAGGGGATATTATAAAATACAATGTTTATAATTTTAACAACGTAGATGAGATATAGTGTAAAATATAATATATTCAGGGATAAATATGACAGAAGAACTAAAGGAAGTAAGGGCATGAATGTCAAATACTACAAAATATTTCTGGAAGATATTAAAGAAGACCAGAAGTATAGACAGACACACCACAGTCATGGGTTGGATGGCTCAATGTTGCTAAGACACCAATTCTCTTCAATTTGTTCTGTAAATTCAGTGCAATCCAAGTTGTAATCCCAGTAGACCTGTTTTGTATAAACAAACGAACTGATTCTAAAATTCATTTGGAATTGCAACATATCTAGAATAGGTAAGAAAACTGTGGGAGTTTTTTTTGTTTTGTTTCCTAGAATTTGTTGTTGTTGTTTTGTTTTGTTTTGTTTTGTTTTGTTTGTTTGTTTTCCCTGAGACAGGATCTCCCACTATTGTCCAGGCTGGAGTGCAATGACAGTATCTCGGCTCATTGCAACCTCAAACTTCTAGACTCAAGCTATCCTCTGGCCCTCATCTTGAGCCCACCAATGATACAGGCAGGCTTGTTAGTTTCCTATTTTGATGTGGTTTAAAGAAAAAGAACAAAAGCTCCTTACTCAAGCTGTAGCTTACCCAACTTCCGGCCAATCAGCAACAAAAGATCTAAGAAGCTGTTAGCCACAGGTTCCTGCTTTAGGGGGCTAGGGACTTTCCTGAGGCCCCACATATGCAGTTACACTTAAACTTCAACTTATAGTTACTCCTTCCTCATTTTAATGCTAAAAATCACATCCAGTTGTGGAGATAGAAAATGCTAGTGCTGCATGCAATGTATAAAGAAGCACATTGAGCCATTGAGCAAGCACTAAAAACAAAACAAAACAAACAAAAAAACCTTACACATGCCCTAATGAAACCCTTCCCTATAGAAAAACCCTACAAAGTTATACCACATACTACCTTCATGGAGCAACCCACCCTTCTCCTTTTGTGATGATGGCTTCCTTGTGCGCAAGCCAAATAAAAGTTTCTCTTTGTAGCAACGTCTGGTGATTGCTCTTCATTTCTAACCTGGGAGATGACAAAAACCCAGAGTGCAGGTAACACCAAGAGTGGTCTCATTACAACAAAAGATGCTCCTATTACCCAGGAAATCCTAAGGGATTTAGGAGCAGTGTGTCAGATGCTACTTTCGCTCAGGAAATCACAAAGTTTTTGAGTCTGTGTAAGAAACTGGAGTCAAAGGTCAAATGTGAAAACGAAAGGTTTTTTTTTTTTTTAGCACCCCATCTACCAGGATTTTGGGAGCTCTGTGCCAGGAACCGGGTGGCAGAGACCAAGTACATGTTTGTATTATATAACAATATCATAGATACACTAGTAGATCAATGGAAAAGAATATAATCCAAAAATAGATCCACATATATGTGAGCAACTTATTTTTGACAAGAAAATTTAATAGAGAAAATGATAAACTGTTCAACAAATGATGGTGGAACAACTAGGCATTCATATGCAAAAAAAATATTTATCCAAACCATTCACTATATACAAGATAAAACACTCAGTATGAGTTATAAACCTAAATATAAAGCCTACAATTATAAAACATCCGGGAGAAACATTAAAAAAAAAACTTTTTGAAAAATTTTAAGCTAAGCAAATGTTTCTCAGATGTATCAAAATATATTCCATAAAATAACATTCATTAATATATGTCATCAAAATAGGAAATTTTTGCTCTTTAAAATGCCGTTATGAAAATGAAAAGGCAATCAAAGACTGGGGCAAATATTTTCAAAATATATTGTTCAGAATATGCAAAGAACTCTCAATACTCACCAATAAAGATACAACAACTCGATTTTTTAAATGGACAAAAAAATTTAACAGACAATTCACCAAAGAAGGTATAAAACTGGTTAATAAGCACATGAAAACATGTTCACCTAAGAGGTCATTAGGAAAACACAAATGAAAACTACAGTGTGATACCACTATACATCTATTACAATGA
Organism: Cebus imitator; assembly: GCF_001604975.1. Classification (NCBI taxonomy): domain Eukaryota; kingdom Metazoa; phylum Chordata; class Mammalia; order Primates; family Cebidae; genus Cebus; species Cebus imitator. Next base: position 1,643,491 of record NW_016107522.1, on the reverse strand, counting down.
CTGAAATTAAAAAGAATATGGAACATATTAAAAAGATTTTATGCCATTGCCAAGTGGGATTTATTCTTGGAATGCAAAGACAGTTCAACACATGAAAATCAGTCAGTGTGATACAACACATTAACAGAATGAAGGAGAAGAAACGCATGGTCATCTCGATTGATACAGAAAAAGCATTTGACAATATTCAACACCCTTTCATAATAAAAAAAATAGTAATACAGGGCAACTTATACAACATAATAAAGCCATGTATTAAAAACCCACTGCTAACATCACACTCAGTGGTGAAAGACTGAAAGCTTTTCCCAAAAACATCAGAAGTGAAACAAAGACATTCACCTTTGTCACTTCTACTTAACATGGTATTTGTAGTTAAAACCAGACCAATTGGAGAAGGAAAAGCAATGAAAGGCCTTCAAATTGGAAAGGAATAAATAAGTTATCTCTGTTCTTAAATGGTGTTATCTTACATGGACAAAATCCTATATATTCCACTAAAAAATAAGCTATTAGAAATAATAAATTCAGCAAAGTTATAGGATACAAAATCAACACTAAAATTAACTGCATTTCTATGTACTAATAATGAATAATCTGAAAAGAAAATTAGGAAAATAATTTCTATAATAGTATCAAAAGGAATAAAATACTGAATACTACAAAAATCTACAAAGAAATTAAAGACAGAGCTAAAGGGAAAAAAATCTGTGTTTATGGATCAGAAAACATAATATTATTATTTTGCCAATACTAGCCAACATGATCTACAGACTCAATGTAATCTCTGTCAAAATTCCAGTGACATTTCCTTACAGAAACAGAAAAACGCACCCTAAAATGTATATGAAATCTCAAGGGACCCCAAATAACTAAAATAACCTTGAAAAAGAAGAACGAAGTTGGGAGTTTCACACTTCTTGATTTCAAAACTGACTGTAAAACTACAGTAATCAAAATAGTGTGATATTAGCATAAAGACAGACAAATAGAATAGAGATTCCAGAAATAAACCCTTGCAAGTATTCAATATTTCAAATAATTTTCTACCAAGACCATTCATTCCACGAGGGAAATTACAGTCTTTTCAATAAATGGTACTGAGAAAACTGAATAATCCACATGGAAAAAAATGAAGATGGACACTTACTTTATACCACATATGAAATTTAACTAAAATTAGAAGAGCCAAATGTAATAGTTAAACAGGGAAAGTGTGATTTGACAATGATTTCATAGCTACATGTTATTGCACAGGCAACAAAACCAATAAATAGATAAATTGGATCTCATCAAAATTGAAAACTTTTGTGCGTAAAAGGACACTATCTACAAAATGAAAAAGCAACCCACAGATGGAAGAAAATATTTGCAGATTGTATACCTGATAGGGGATTAATATTCAACATATACAAAGAATTCCTAAAATTTAATGACAACACAAAAATAAACAATTCATAAATGAGCAATGACTTGAATAAACATTTCTCCAAAAAAGATATACAAATGGCCAATAAGCACATGAACAGATGCTCATCCTCACTGGCCATTTAAGAAATACAAATCAGAACCACAAGGAGATATCACTTTGCACCATTAGGATGCCCAGGATGATTAAAAATAATAAAAGGAAAGAAAAGAAACTGAAAATAAAAAGCATTAGTGAGGATGCAGAGAAATGGGAAGCCTTGTGTACTGCTGGTGAAAATGTAAAATGGTTCAGCCACTGCAGAAAGCAGTTTGGCAGTTCCTCAAAAAGTGAAACATAGAATTACCATGTGATCCAGCAATTCCATTTCTTGGCATAAGCTCAAAAGAATTTAAAATAGGACCTCAAACAGATACGTGGGCACCAGTGTTCACATTAGCATTATTTAGAGTAGCCAAAAGATGATAACAACCCAAATATCTGTAGACAGACAAATGGACAAACAAAATGTGGTGTATACAGACAATAGAATGTCATTTACCTTTCAGAAAGGAAGGAAATTCTGACACGTGACAGCCTGGATGAATCCTGGATTCATAGCATGATACTGCCATAAAGACAGACAAATAAAATGTCTTTATGCAAGTATCACACTTGTGAAAGCTTGGATGAAGGCATTACACTAAGTGAAATAAGCCAGTGGCAAAAAGATAAATACTGTATGATTCTACCTATATGAAGTCCCTATATGAAGTAGTGAAAGTCTTAGAAACAGAAAGTAGAAGTGTAGTTGCCAGGGGCCAGGAAGCGGGAGAAATGGGGAGTTATTATTTAATACTTAGAGAATTTCAATTTGGGAAGATGAAAAAGTTCTGGGTAACAATATAATAATAGGATTTTTAAAAATTGCAAACCATGGAGGAATTCCCTTAACACTTTTATAAAAAGCTACAACCACTTCCAGAAAAAGTTTGTCAGTTTCTTAAATAGCCATATGCCTAATATATGATCCAGCTATTCCATCCATAGGTACTTACCAAGAAAAGAAGAATATAACGTTATGCACATATTGTCATGGATGTTTTATTTGTAATAGCCAAAACTTGGAAACAACTCAAATGCCTATGAGAATAGGTGATTGGATAAAGAAACTGAGATGTATTCATACAGTCAAATATCACTTGGCTATAAAAAGGAATGAATAATGATACATGCAACAACTTGGATGAATCTCAAAGTAATTATTCTGAGTTAAAGAAGCCAGATGAAAAGAGAGTGCATGTCATGATATTCCTGTTCTGTAAAAGTGTAAAAGAATGCAAACTAATTGATAGTGACAGAAAAAAGATCAGTGGTTGCCTAGAGAGAGGGATGCATGGAGAGATGGAAGAGATTACTAAGAATCACAGGGGAACTTGTGGTGGGGTGGGTATTAGATGTTTGCATTCTCGAGTGCAACGAAGGTTTCACTGGTGCATGCATAGGTCAAAACAAATCAAATTGTACACTTTACATATGTTCAGTTTATTGCATGTCAATTACATTCCCAATAGACCTGTACCTCAAAAGCACAAGCAACAAAAACAAAAATAGACAAATGGGACTTATTAAACTAAAAATCTTCTGCAAGCAAAAAAAAAAAANAAAAAAAAAAAAAAAATCAAAAAAGTAAACATACAGCCAGCAGAATGGGAGAAAGTATTTGCAAACTATGCATCATCCAACAGGGGACCAATATCCAGAATTTATAAGGAACTCAAACAACTCTATAGAAAATAAAATAACCCCATTAAAAAATGGGCAAAGGACATGAATAGACATTTTTCAAACGAAGATATACAGGCAGCCAACAAGCACATGAAAAGTGCTCAGCATCACTAATGATCAAACTATGCAAATTAAAGCCACAATGAGCTATCATCTTACACCAGTCAAAATGACTATTATTAAAAAGACAAAAAATCATAGATGTTGTCAAGGATGCAGAGAAAAGGGAACAATTATACATTGTTGGTGGAAATGTAAATAAGTGCAGGCTCTTTGGAAAACAGTATGAGGATTTCTCAAAAAACTAAAAATAAAACTACCATTTGACCTAGCAATCCCATTACTGGGTATCCACCTAAAAGAAAAGATATCATTATATCAAAAAGACACTTGTACTAATATGTTTACTGCAGCTCTATTAATAACAAAGATATGCAATCAATCTAAGTGTCCATCAATGGATGATTAGATAAAGACAGTGTTACACGTGGACACCATGGCATACTATTCAGCCATAAAAAAAATGAAATCATGTCTTGCAGCAACCCGAGTGGAGCTAGAGGCCATTATCTTAAGTGAAATAACTTGGAAACAGAAAAACAAACATCACTTGTAAGTGAGAGCTAGGCCAGGCACGTGGCTCATGCCTATAATTCCAGCACTTTGGGAGGCCAAGGAGGGTGGATCACCTGAGGTCAGGAGTTCACGACCAGCCTAACATCATGAAACCATGTCTCTACTAAATACAAAAAAATTAGCCAGGTCACATGCCTGTGATCTGAGCTACCTGGGAGACTGAGACAGGAAAATCACTTGTACCTGGAATGCGGAGGTTGCAGTGAGCCAAGATTGCACCATTGCACTCCAGCCTGGGCTACAAGAGAGAAACTCTGTCTCAAAATAATAGTAATATTAATAAGTGGGAGTTAAATAATGTGTACACTATTTGGACTTAGAGTGTGGAATAGTAAACACTGGAGGCTGGAAAGGTGAGGGTGATGAGTAATTACTGAGTGGGTACCTGTTCAGGTGATAGTTACACTGAGAGCCCAGACTTCACCATAACACAATGCATCCAGGTAACAAAACTGCACTTGCACCCCTTAAACTTATGCAAATAAAAAAGCAATGCTACGAGACCCAAGCTCTTCTTTTCCTCACACGGGCTCCTGGGCTGCTCCTCCGCCCACCAGGCATGGTTTCGCTTAAGCTCTTTGCCGCTATCTGGCTCACGTTTTTGCTTCATCAGATATTTACTCAAATTGCACCTTCTCAGTGAGCCCTCCTGTGAGTTTTCTGTTCCTATTGTAAGAAATTATCACGCATTTGGTGGCTTAAAACCACAAATTTATTCTCTTGCAGTTCTGGATGTTAGAAGTTGAAAGTTCTTTTTTAAAATTTTATCAGTTGCATTCCTTTATTTCAGCAACAAACAATCTGAAACGAATTTTTAAAAGCCCATTTACAATAGCATCAAAAAGAATAAAATATTTAGGAATTAAGGAGGTGAAAGACTTGTACATAACAACTAAAAATGCATTGCTGAAAGAAATTAAGAAGACATAAATACAGCCGGCCTTTGAACAACACAGATTTGAACTGTGTGGGTTCACTTTTTTATTATAGTTTAGGTTCTGGGGTATGTGTGCCGATCATGCAGGACTGTTGCATAGGTACATACTTGGCAAGGTGGTTTGCTTCCTCCATCCCTCTGTTACTTGTAACTGACATTTCTCCCCTTGTTATCCCTCCCAGCCTCCCACCCCTCGCTGTCCCTCCCTTAGACCCCCCTCACTGACCCCAGTGTGTAATGCTCCCCTCCCTGTGTCCATGTGTTCTCATTGTTCAACACCTGCCTATGACTGAGAACATGGGGTGTTTGGTTTCCTGTTCTTGTGTCAGTTTGCTGAGAATGATGGTTTCCAGATTCATCCATGTTCCTATAAAGGACATGAACTCATCCTTTTTTATGGCTGCATAGTATTTCATGGTATATATGTGTTACATCTTCTTTGTCCAGTCTATCATTGATGGGCATTTGGGTTGGTTCCAGGTCTTTGCTATTATAAATAGTGCTGTAATGGACATATGTGTGCATGTATTTATAATAGAACCATTTATAATCCTTTGAGTATATACCCAGTAATGGTATTTCTATTTCTAGATCCTTGAGGTATCACCACACTGTCTTAAAAGAATAGTCAAGGTGTTGGCTGGGCTGTTTCTGGAGGCTGTTCCAGCAGCATCTGCAGACTGCCAGCATTCTTTGCCTGTGGCCACCTCTCTCCAGCCTCTACGTCCATCATTATATCACTGTCTTTGCCCCTATTAACCCTCTTTCCTCGCTTATGCAAAAGGACCCTACTGATGGCTTCTAGTTCCTATCTTGATAATCCTGGATGATAGCCCATCCCAAAATCTGTAGAGTCCTTTTTGCCCCATGAAGTGACACACCCACACGTCCAGGGATTAAGACATGGCCATCTTTGGGGACCATTACCTAGACTATCACACTTCCCTGTCTACCCGTATAGAATTGCATGGCACCTGCAAACACTTCCTATCCCTTCTCCACTCCCTGCTTTTGCTCTTTGGCATTTTTAGATATTGAAAATGGCATGTATTTTACTTACTTATGTGGCTTCCCCAGTAAATTCTAAACTCCATGAAAACAATAATTTGTTTTGTCCTTGCCCACTGCTGTATGCCCTGGTATCGACCCTAGACCAGTGCCTGGAAAACAGTAGGTGCTCAATAAATGATTAAAGGAGAATGAATTCTGTCTCCTTGAGCCTCACACATACCTTGGTTCCTGTATTTTTTCTATCCACTCGGAATCTCAGAGGTGGGGACTATTGCTGCCTAGAATCTGTGTGGAGACTCTAGTGGTTGACCCAGAGACCTGGGGCTTAGAAAATGAGGCGATTGAGTTACATCCCCAAACCATGATCTGCTGGTGTATAACTGGGCCATCCACTGCAGCAGCTGCTGGATTTAAATCCAACTCACCTCAGAAGTCCCTTTCACTAGCTCTTGATAGAAACTCCCAGGAGGCAGGGCACGGTGGCTCACGCCTATAATCCCAGCACTTTGGGAGGCTGAGGCAGACAGATCATGAGGTCAAGAGATCAAGACCATCCTGGCCAACACAGTGAAACCCCGTCTCTACTACAAATACAAAAATTAGCTGGGCATAGTGGTGGACGGCTGTAGTCCCAGGTACTCGGGAGGCTCAGGCAGGAGAATTGCTTGAACCCAGGAGGTGGAGGTTGCAGTGAGCCAAGATCGCGCCACTGCACTCCAGTCTGGGTAACAAGAGTTAAACTCCATCTCAAAAAAAAAAAAAAAAAAAAAACAAAAAAAAAAAAAAAAAAAAAAGAAAGAAAGAAAGAAACTCCCAGGAAACAAGGTCTTTTTTTTTTAAACTTTCCTTTAACCACTCTTTTTCCAATAGAAGTTCATTAAATACAGAGTAAATTGAATCAAGTTGAATTGACTGAATTCCCCTGTTCATTCTTCATTACAAAGGATGGATTTTGTCTTAAATGTTTAATGTTGGCTTTTAAAATAGATCTCACATCTTATTAGAATTCTAGAGCTTTACAGGCAAAAGACCCCTCATGCTGCAAGCGATGTTTTGGATTTTTCCATAACAGATTGGACCACAGTATTGAGATAGAAGATATTTTTTCTACCCAGTTACTAGCTTTGACCAAAGGTTCCAGGGAAGATATTTTCCTACCTTCCACAAGGTCCAGTGCAAACTTAACCCTCAAAGGCTTATTGGGGAAGGGTTCTGAAGCACACACCAGAGCAGATCTCCAGAATGATAAAATGGTGTCTGAGGTTTAGTATTTATTGAGCACTTATGGGCCAAGTCTCATGAAAATGACTGTGAACACATGACTTCCTTTTATCACTGAAGGAGGTGGGGCTCAGATGACAGAAGGGGCCCAACAGATCCCTAGCCTCGCTCTTTCTACCAACTCAGTGGCACCAAAGATGGGCCCTCGGGAAATGGCAGAGGGCTAGGAAACCATGGTGATGATGATGATCATGAAGAAGATAATGTCTGTGAAGACAGTATCCATTTCCAATGAGTCATGCTGCCAAACCAATCTCTCCTCTGAATTTTCACCTCCTTCAGTCATTTATTCATTCATTGACTCATTCCATAGATAATTATTTACCTCCAGAGTAACATGGATGATACAAAATGTGAATTTAGTTGTCATCCCTCAAAACCTACCCATAAAAAAGTATTTCAATAGTAAGAACCTTGAGCTGATATTCTATTGAGTGTTTCCATCACTTTTCCTATGTCATTTTTACTTTTTCCATGCACAAGTATTTATTCTCCTCCTCCTCCTCCTCCTCCTCCTCCTCCTCCTCCTCCTCCTCCTCCTCCTCCTTTTCTTCTTCTTTTTCTCCTTCTTCTCATCTTCCTCCTCCTACTTCTTCTTCTTGTTTGGGTTTTTGGTTTTTGGTAGAGGTAGGGATCTCGCCCCATCACCCAGACTGGAATGCACGATCATAGCTCACTGCAGCCTCAACCTCCTTAGTTCAAGCGATCCTCCTGCCTCAGCCTCCTGAATAATTGGGACTACAGGTGTGCGCCACAACACTGCTAATTTTTTAAACTTTTTATAGAGGCAGGGTCTTGGTAGGTTGCCCAGGCTGGTCTCAAACTCCTGGCCTCAAGCAATCCTCCTGACTTGGCTTCCTGAAGTGCTGGGATTATAGACATGAGCCACCACACCCAGGTCAAGAAGTTGCTCCTTGCTGGAATTCCAGAAGTCATACGCAAGTGTACTGGTGTCTGTAAAGCACTTATGAACAAGAAGGCCGACCCTGTACTTCCTGCCTCATCCCTATATCATATTACCAGTGATGGGGAGTGTCAAGCTCTGTGGCAGGCTGATTCAAACACCAGAAGCTCTGGGATCACCTGGGCTCCACCTGTCTCCATCTCCAGCCCTGATTCTTTTCTATTCTACACACCATGTTCATGGATTCAGAAGTACATGAAGCTCTGCCCCTACTGCCTCCTTGCCTGCTCATTCCAAAGGCATCCAGAAGCATAATCAGGAATAGATCAGCCCTGCCTCAGAGGTCCTGGGAACAGGAATGTGATGCAGGTAGTTGGGAGAAGGTAGGCTTTGAGACATCAGACATGGACATTTTCAAGGCCAGGGAGATTGTTCAGGTTGAAGAAGAGGTTGAAAGTTCCAAAAACCCAGGTAGGGAAGGAGGGGCAGAGCCTGGCAGCCAGATTGCCAGTGAGAGGACTAGCAAGAGGGCCTTAGGATTGCTGATTGAAGGAGAAGGTTCTGCATTCTGCACCCCTCTCTTCCATACTCCCTGGTGATCATAAACAAGCTTCATGCCAGGCACCAAATGCAATGGAGTGAGCAGGCTGGGGGCCCACAGGCGAACCCTGCTCCTGGCTAGGGAGGAGACAAGGGTTCCCTGCCTGAAGAATACACCTAACAAAGGAAACGAAGGACCTCTTCAATGAGAACTACAAGCCACTGCTCAAGGAAATAAGAGAGGACACAAACAGATGGAAAAACATTCAGTGCTCTTGGTTAGGAAGAATCAATATCATGAAAAAGGCCATACTGCCCAAAGTAATTTACAGATTCAATGTTATCCCCATCAAGCTACCATTGACCTTCTTCACACGTTAAAAAAAACACATTAAATTTTATATGGAACCAGAAAAGAGCTCACATAGCCAAGACAATCCTAAGCAACAAGAACAAAGCTGGAGACATCATGCTACCTGACTTCAAACCACACTACAGGGCTACAGTAAACAAAACAGCATGGTATAGATTGAATGTCTTTGTCTCCCCAAAAGTCATATGGGGAAGCCCTAACTACCAGTGTGGCTCTGTTTGGAAATGGAGACCATAAGAGAGTAATTAGGTATTCTCATTAGAATAGAAACCAGGTACAATGTAGATTTTAATCAAACACAAACACACACACACACACACACACACACACACACACACAGAGCAAGAATATCCCTAATGAAGTCACGTGTTTTACTTATTACCATAAAGCATCTGCTAGTTTTTAATTAGGAAGGACAAACATGGTAGCGAATTATGCCCCTTCGTTAGGAGAAACATGTATATAAATGTTTACAGTGAAAACTGCATAGGGTCAGGATTTAGTAGGAGTGTTCTATTCTAGAAGTGTTAGTGAGGCTTTGGTATATTCCCGTGTAAGCCCAAGCACAAGTTCTAACCAATTCATAAACTCTCAGGCATTCATTTTGTGGTCCTCTGTTCTGTACTAAAAAGCCAGGGCCAAACACAGTGGGCTACTTTGCAAAAATCACCAACCATGTCAACGACAAAACAACCACACAGGCTGTGCTGGTCAAGAGGAGGTTTCTTGGAGTTAGTGAGTCCCACATGATGAGTTGGGCTACACTGTGAGTAATGGAGGAAAGGGGCACTGAAGCTGGTATAGGCATTCTGTCCCAGCACAGGAAGACATATGGCTGCCGGCCCCCAAGAGGAGCTGAAAGCAGCTGTGGGAAGAACTGCAGAGAGGCCAGCCCCAGGGGCCAATGGCTCCAGAGCCCATGTTTCTCAGCCCCTGCTGCTATTGGAATCCTGGAGAGCACCAGACCACATGGCAGGGCCATGGCATCAGGATGTCTGGGATATGACCTGGGCATCGGTGTTTATAAACATGCCCAGGAGACTGTGACTGAAGGTCATAGTTACCTCAGTGACCCTCAGTCACCAACATCGGGAAAAGCCTGGGTCCTGTGTGCCACTGCCTGTGATACCACACAGGCTGAGCTGCATGGCATGGACCCTGCACTCAGCCTCACCACCTCCCCCGACAGCATTGAGTGGCCCTGTAGATATTGTCACACCACATTGCCTGACGCGGCTCATCAGCCAGCACAGAGGAATGTTCAAGGGTCTATGCTTGGCTCCTACCAGATACCTCTTACTGTCCAGCTCCTTCTACCCGTAATGGTAGAGGTAGTTTTGCAAGCATCCTAATAAGTCTGGTTAAGCTCAACGGCACCCAACAGTTGTATTAAAATCCTACCTGGGAGTTTCCCTACGTGATCTCAAGGTCTGCACTCATTTGGAGAAAAATCAATGGTCAGAGCAGGGCCAGCCAATGCTCTGGATGAGCAGCTCCTCTTCCACCCTTGATGCTGACAGGAAGCTGGGCGTTCTCCGCTTTCTGGCTTTGGGGATCTTTGCTCTGTGGCCCTGCCCATCTGCAGGCTGCCTAGGAACTTATGAAGATCCCATGTTTCAGGAATTGCTGGCTCAGGAAGTTGGCCGCTATCATATAAAGAAGGAAGGCACCTGGAGCGGCCTCCCTCAGACCTGCCCTGCCTGGAGCCAGCTGCACCTGGACATCACCTGTCTCTGTAAATGGGCGTGGCCACTTCTCCATAGGGGAAAGCCTGGTCAAGCATGTGACTGAGGCACAGCCAAGACCAAGACACTGCTGACCCAGCCAGGGAGGACACAAGGGCCACTTAAGGTTCAGGTTGTTACCATTGGCATAGATGGCATAGGGAAGAGTGGCCAAAGGTACCAGCTCCCCCAGTCTTTGTCTCTCAGGCCAAAAAGGATGGCCAGGAAGCAGAAGGGGCAGGGAAGCTGAGCACAGGAGGAGACGCCCCATTGCTGAGAAGCCTATTTCAGACTGCAGCTGAGTGGCTTCATCAGCTGCAGCTCTGCCTGAGGAACACAGGGCTGAAAGCTCCACGGCTCACTGGAATCTGGAGGTGATACAAAACTGCCCCATGACAGCCTCTGGGGGGTAAACGGCTCAGAGCAGCTCTTCACAGGCCTCCACCATCTGGTGCTCCGGGGGGACCACGGGGAATCCTGCCAAGCCTCAGATCAGCTGTAGTACGAGCCTTTGACTGCACGGCCTCTCTGGGTACATGTGAGACCACTGGGCAGCAGGGCAGAGTCATCTCCACAAGGCCCACTCTATCAAAGGCACTTAGCCAGTCCCCCAGGCCCAGAGCTCATGTCCTGCCAGACAGATGTCCTGGACTTCCTGCCCCAATGGACAGAGCCAGGCAGCAGCAGGAGAGGGGCTCTGAAGATCTAGACATCCACCATGCTGCTCCTGGCTCTAGCATGAAGAAGCGGATGGAAGAGGTGAGCACAGCTGTAAGAGCTGTCCCGCTAGTCCAGAGATGAAGGTCGCCAACACTGGGGTGCAGGGAATGGATGTAGACAGCCACAGCTGCTGGAGCTGTCAGGGTGGATGAAGTGTGCTTCTTTGTCCTGAGGGCCTGTGGAGGGACTTGGAAGATAAGGAGTCAGGAGAATGGATGCAGGGGTTCAGCTGGGGTGGCTTCATTCACTGTGAGAGAGAAAACCAGAGGGGGGCACAGGAGAGAGGACCGTGGTGAGCTCTGACCTACGCCAGCTGCATGCGAGGTCATGGGTCCCAGCAGCAGTGGGCAGGCAGGTGCACGTGAGTCAGCACATCAGGGGGGCATCATGACTCAGCTCGCCAATGGCTAGGGACTCTGGGGACAGGATCCTGCACGTTTCATCCAGATGCCCCAGACACTCACAGGGCAGCCAGGTGAGGGTGCCGGAGGGGAGCAGATAGACAAGGAATAGTGATTAAAATAGGCAATCAAGGGGCCTGTGGGAGCAGACACAAGGGGCACCTAAGCTGGGTGGAGGCACCACCTACGAGCTGTGTTTTGAAGGAGAAATAAGATGTTTTTATAAACAGTATCTGCTGGGGGGAAAAAGCATACCTGAGAGACAGGGAGCAGCCTCCCTGCCCTGAGAGGCAGGGTAACACCAGGCTGCATTAAGGAACTCAGCAATGGTGGCCCGGGCAGAGTAGTCCACACTGAGGGCACACACACAGCTGCTCACAGGACAGTGGACACAAGGCTCAGTGGAGCCACAGCCCCATCCCAGGCACCTCTGCTCCCCAGGCAGTGCAGGCCCATCATCTGGAAAGACACTGCCTGTGTCTTCTCAAAGCAGCACCTGGTATAAACAGAGGGCTGAGCTGTGGGGAGGTTGAGCCTGGAAACAGTCTCCAGGAAGAAAGTGCTTGCAGAAATGACGCACCGAGCTGACCTCTGTGCACCGGGGAGCACAGGCTTCGAGATGTTTGTGCTGCACATTATAGAAAACTACTCCTTGTCATGGATTTGAAAAACAGAGGGAGAGGAAATAAATCTTATGTCAGCTGGGCACGAAGTGCCTTTTTAAAAGATCTATTAAAGTGAATCAGGATTCCTAGAACATTTTAGCTTAAAACACATCGAAGAAAAAATGATTCTCATCTATTTCGGTGACACTAAAAGTAGTGAATCCAGACAAAGGCTTTCCCTTCCTCTAGTTTAAATCACACCATGAGTGTCTTACAGTCCAGTGCTGGGACGTGGGGTGAAGCACTCTCTGGACACAGGACGGCCCGGGTTGGCCACAGCTCCGCAGGCTAAGGGCACCTCTGGCCCTGGGTGGTCTCCCCTCTCCATACAGCCCCTGGACCTAGGAGGAATTTCCACAGTTCTTGGTTCTGGGAGTCTGGTTCCCAACATTTCCTTCAGCAATACACGATCTTGGGTACCCACATTCTCCGTGTTTGCAGTTTTGACCATGAATGCCCTGCAGCACACCTGCAGGTGCCTTCCCTGCTTGCCAAACACGCGTGAGGATTTCTCACCTGCACGTGGTCAATGTGTGCCTGTCAACTCACACTGCATTGTTAGAAATCACGTGCCTGCTGACAGATCTTGCCTCGTCCATACAACAACTAACGCCTTTTTTATTGTTTTATTATAAAATGAATGCATGTGCGTTGCTTTTACTTTGGGAAATACAAAGAAGTAGACTTATATACTAATAGAAGGTTAAAGCGAAGCCCACTGACTTTCAATGGCATCATCCAAGCTTGGGCCATGCCTCCTGCACGGACACAGCCCAGAGCCTTGCCCCAGCCCCTGTCAGAGCACACTGCCCTCCTCCCACAGCTTCCTCTGCTCTTTTCAGAGCTCTGGACCAGCCTCTCCTCTATCGCCCTAGTGATTCTCAGCCCCCAGTGCGCTGCTTCCTGACTCTTCCCAGCAGGAGTGATTCCCCATTAATTTCTACTAAGGCAAGTCCCCAGGGCTCTGAAGGAGGTATCACCAGTGCTGCTGCTCAGGAACCACCGACCTGGACAAGAATGTGTGTCTGAGTTGGGCAAATGTCTGCTGCTCCCAGCCTCCAGGAAGCTGAGTGTCAACTCTTTCTGCTCCTGGCTTCTTCATAGCCAGCAGGATTCATGAGGCAGCCAGCAAGGACACAGGACAGGAGTGCAGACTGCCAGGCTCCCTCCCTCGTGTGAAATCATGGCTCGGAAAGCCCCATCCATGGCATTTTTCACACGCAGAGCCAAAGCCAGGACAACGTTTTTCTTTTCCTCTGTCTCTCAGTAAACCTTATGCACCGTGACTTACATTTAGAATGAAATAGAGTGGAAAGGTAAGGCTATTATCCAGCTGATGTGCAGTAAAAAAAATAAATAAAGCCAACTGCTGTCGCTGACAAAGAAATGTTTAAAGCCAAAAATGTCCTTATGTTCTCTGTTGACCAAATTTAGCAGGCACACAGACCACCTCTGTAAGCATAGTGTGGCTCACTAGAAAAATCAGCCAGGCACAGTGGCTCATGGCTATAATCTCAGTACTTTGGGAGGCCAAGGTGGGCAGATCGCCTGAGGCCAGGAGTTTGAGACCAGTCTGACCAACATAGCAAAACCTTGTCTCTACTAAAAATACAAAAAAAATTAGCCAGCATGGTGGTGCAAGCCTGTAATCCCAGCTATTTGGGAGGCTGAGGCAAGGGAATCACTTGAACCTGAGAGATGGAGGTTGCAGTGAGGCAAAGCCACACCACTGCACTCCAGCCTGGGTGACAGAGTGAGACTCTGTCAAAGAAGGA
>NW_016107522.1:1604624-1629222 GCF_001604975.1 Cebus imitator | reverse complement strand
AGGGAGGGAGGGAGGGAAGGAAGGAAGGGAAAGAAAGAAAGAGAGGGGGAGAGAGGAAGGAAGGAAGGAGGAAGGAAGGAAGAAAGGGGAGGGAGGAAAGGAGGGAAAGGAAGAGAGAAAAAGAGAAAGGGGGAAGAGGAGGAGAAGGGGAGAGAGAGGCAGGCAGGCAGGCAGGAAGGAAGGAAGGAAAGAAGACATGATCATTGCATGGAACTGGCCCAAATGACCATTGTCCATGTCTGGGAGACCTCAGGAAATTTGTTTGTCACTAAGCTACAACTTTCATATTATAAATTGAACATAAGAATACTCAATTGATAGGCTTCAGTGAGAAACCACATAAAAATAACTTAGCACAGCATGTGCCATATCACAAGTGCTTAAAAAATGCTCTCCTCTGTAGGGCAGCCGCCACCTGCTCTTCGTATCCTTACAGCCAGGCTGCATGTGTGGTCCACTCTGGTCAATTCTGTGCTCTCCATCAGCCCTGTAGAGTCTACACTGGAGTTCTGTGCCTTCCACATATTCAAAAGAATTGAAAACAGGGTCTCAAACAGATAAGTGTGCACCAATGTTCATAGCAGCTTTATTCCCAGTTGCTGGGAGGTGGAAGCAGCACACATGTCCATTGACAAAGCAATGAAGAAACAAAATCCAGTGTATACAGAATGGAATCTCATTAGCCTTGAAAAGGAGAGAAATTCTGACACATGCTATGGCATGAATCAACGTTGAGGACATTATGCTAAGTAAAACTAGCCAGGGCTGTGGGGAGAGGGGCTGAAGAGTTGTTTAATGAGCACAGGGTTTCAGTTTTGCAAGATAAAAAGAGTTCTGAAGATTGGTTGTTCACCAATGTGAATGCAGTATACTTTTACATTTTTTTTTTTTTGAGACAGAGTCTCACTCTGTCTCCCAGACTGAAGTGCAGTGGTGCGATCTCTGCTCACTGCAACCTCTACTTGAACTCCCAGATTCAAGTGATTCTCATACTTAAGCCTCCCAGGTAACACCACCACACCGGCTAATTTCTGTATTTTTAGTAGAAGTGGGGTTTCACCATGTTGGCTAGCCTGAGCAGAAGCTACAGGGCTTCAAAGGATGTGTCTTCTGCAGTCGCCAGAGCTTCCTTCTACTGTAATCTATGGGTCAGCAGCTCCTTCAAAATCCTTCCCTGAGTCCTTGCTTCTCAATATCATGCAGGAGGGCCAGGAGGCCCCTTCTACTGTAATTTACGGCTTGTAAGGTTTCTGCAGAGAGATCCGCTGTGAGTCTGCTGGATTTCTTTTTGTGGTTAACCCTTTCTCTCTGGCTACCCTTAGCATTTTTTCCTTCATTTCAATGTTGGTGAATCTGACCATTGTGTGTCTTGGGGTTGCTCTTCTCGAGGAGTATCTTTGTGATGTTCTCTGTATTTCCTGAATTTGAATGTTGGCCTGTCTTGCTAGGTTGGGAAGTTCTCCTGGATAATATCCTGAAGAGCGTTTTCCAACCTGGTTCCATTCTCCCTGTCACTTTCAGGTACAATAATCAAAGGTAGGTTTGCTGTTTTCACATAGTCCCATATTTCTTGGAGGCTTTGTTCTTTCCTTTCATTCTTTTTCATCTAATCTTGTCTTCATGCTTTTTCAGAGTTGATCTTCAATCTCTGATATCCTTTATTCCACTTGATCGATTTGGCTATTGATACTTGTGTATGCTTCGCGAAGCTTTCCTGATGTGTTTTTCAGGTCCATCAGGTCGTTTATGTTCTTCTCTAAGCTGGTTATTCTAGTGAGCAATTCCTTTAACCTTTTGTTAAGGTTCTTAGCTTTCTTGCGTTGGGTTAGAACGTGCTTCTTTAGCTTGGAGGAGTTTGTTATCATTTACCTTCTGAAGCCTGCTTCTGTCAATTTGTCAAACTCATTCTCCATCCAGTTTTGTTCCCTTGCTGGTGAGGAGTTGTGATCCTTTGGAGGAGAAGAGGCATTCTGGTTTTTAGAATATTCAGCATTTTTGTGCTCATTTTTCCTCATCTTCATGGATTTATCTACCTTTGGTCTTTGATGCTGGTGACCTTCAGATGGGGATTTTGTGTGAACATTCTTTTTGTTGATGCTATTCCTTTCTGTTAGCTTTCCTTCTAACAGTCAGGCCTCTCTTCTGCAGGTCTGCTCGAGTTTGCTGAAGGTCCATTCCAGACCCTGTTTGCCTGGGTATCACCAGTGGAGGCTGCAGAACAGAAAAGATTGTTGCCTGTTCCTTCTTCTGGAAGCTTCATCCCAGGGGGCACCTGCCAGATGCCAGCTGGAGCTCTCCTGTATGAGGTGTCTTTTGACCCCTGCTGGGAGGTGTCTCCCAGTCAGGAGGCATGGTGGTCAGAGACCCACTTTAAGGAGGCCATCTGTCCCTTAGCAGAGCTCAAGGGCTGTGCTGGGAGATCTGCTGCTGTCTTCAGAGCCAGCAGGCAGGAACATTTAATTCTGCTGAAGCTATGCCCACAGCTTCCCCTTCCCCCAGGTGCTCTGTCCCAGTGAGATGGGAGTTTTATCTATAAGCACCTCACTGGGCCTTCTGCCTTTCTTTCAGAGATGCCCTTCCCAGATAAGAGGAATCTAGAGAGGCAGTCTGGCTACAATGGCTTTGCCGAGCTGCAGTGGGCTCCACTTGGTTCAAACTTCCCAGTGGCTTTGTTTACACTGAGGGGAAAACCACCTACTCAAGCCCCAGTAATGGCAGACACCCCTCCCCTCACCAAGCTCTAGCATCCCAGGTCAACATCAGACTACTGTGCTGGCAGTGAGAATTTCAAGCCAGTGGGTCTTAGCTTGCTGAGCTCCACGAGGGTAGGATTTGCTGAGCAAGACCACTTGACTCCCTGACTTCAGCCCCCTTTATGGGGAAGTGAATGTTTCTGTCTTGCTGGCATTCCAGGCGCCACTAGGGCATGAAAAAAAAAAAAAGTCAGCTAGCTTGGTGTCTGCCCAAACGGCCGTCCACTGTTGTGTTTGAAACCCAGGGCCCTGGTGGTGTAGGCACCTGAGGGAATCTCCTGGTCTTCAGGTTGGAAAGACCTGGGACAGAATGGACCATTCCTCACGACCCAGTTCCTTATGACTTCCCTTGGCTAGGGGAGGGAGTTCCCTGAGCCTTTGTGCTTCCTGGGTGAGGTGAAGCCCCACCCTGCTTCTGCTCACCCTCCATATGCTGCACCCACTGTCTAACAAGTCCCAGTGAGATGAGTTGGGTACCTCAGTTGGAAGTGCAGAAATCACCCACCCTCTGTGTTGATCTTGCTAGGAGCTGCACCCAGAGCTCTTCCTATTCGGCCATCTTGCCAAGGTCCCCTCCTCTTTCCCACTTTTCTTAAGGCATCTCAGGCCCTCATTCCATTTCTTTCCTCCCTGAAATTCACCCTTTAGAAATCCCTCCAGTGAGCATGTATTGGTGTTTACTCCTCCAAATTTTTGTTTATATGAGGATTTTTTTAACGTATTTCTCATTATTTACAAGTGGTTTTGCTGATGACAAATCGTTGTGCTGACAGCCACTGTTTCTTGGTATCTGACATCTTCAGCATTCATTATTGCTATTCAGAAGTGTGCCCTGAGCCCATCGTTTTTTTACTAAGTTGAATATCTTTGCCCTCTGGCTGCTATAAGATTTTCTTTTGGCTTCTTTAGGTTCACTATGCTGTGTCCAGTTGTGGTGTTTTTCTTTGGATTTGTTTGTCTTTTTTGTGTATATTGGGTTTATTGGATCTCTGTCTTTCTTCACTTCTAAAATATTTTCAGCCATTATTTATGGTTGCTTTTTATCCTCTTTTCCTTTTTTCCCCTGGAATTCCAGTTTGGCTTTCTCATTCTCATTCTGTCTTCCATGCAGCTTAATCCCTTGCTCTTCCCCTGCTGTCTGCACGCTGCTTGTGGAAGGGCAGCCGAGAATGTCTAGTTGGCTGTATGAAGCACCCATGGTTGCTTCAGGTCCACACCCTGATAAAATGTGTCCATCCTGAGAGTTAAATCCACTGGAAAATAGACTTGGAAGTGCCCAGTGTGTCTCAGGGGCCAGTTGGATGGGTTGTGCAGATGTCTGTCTGCATCCCAGGAAGGGGTGCATCCTCAGGGAAGAGAGGGTCAGAGGAGAAAGTGGCAGGCCCCTGCCCTCTCCCACTGGGTGCAGGGTGAGGTGGGTGCAGCAGGGTGAGCGGTGCTCCTATTGTCATAGCCTCTCTCCACCACCAACCAGCCCCCGCCAGGGGAGAGAGCCAGCCACTCTATGGAATAGCTGCTTTGTGTGTATGTGGGGGGGTACTTTCTCCACTTCATCAAAACACCCAGTGAAACAAAGACGGGCGACCCTGGCAGCACTGGGAGGGAGCTCTGGCCAACTCAGAGGAGAGACCCCACTGTGCAACAGCCAGAGCTTGGCTTGGTGGCTGCACTGTTCTGTTCTCCTTCCTGCCCAGCCATGCACCTCTCTGGTCTCCTCTACCATTCCCTAAAGTGGCACCTGCTCACATGCTGCCTACCTAAACACACCGTGGTTTCCTGAGGCTCTTTGGATGAAAATCGAACACCTTTGCTTTGGTTTCACACACTACGAGGTGTGTCTCCAGCCTCTGTTTCCCACTTTCCCGGTCTATTTCACTAAATCAGACCACAGCTAGCTCACGAGCTCATGCTAACGTGGCACACTCATAACACTGGCGCTTGCCTCAGAGCCCTCAGAGACACTTCCTCAGCTGTAATCACCTTGTGGAATTTTTCTACCAACATCATCTCCTCACCACCCAACCAGCTCCCACCCACGTTAGCGGCAAGGTTGGCCTTCACCGCTCACATTCCAAACCTAGAGCAGCACTCAGACTGAGCTGACACAGCATGGGGAGGTACAACCAAATGTGGGCACAGCCCACAGATGGTCCAATTTCGTTCAAAGGGGAAGGGCCTGGAAGAGGAAAGGATGGGAATGGGCCCACTCCATCTCTTTTCCTCTTCTACCACGGCCACATCCCCAAAAGCATCACTGTTCAATCCTTGTCTTGGTTAATGTGATCAGCGCCATCCTGTAAGGCCTAGGTACCCTTACCACTTTAATAACAAAAACATTAGCTGCCTTTACTCATCACTTAACAGGTAAGGCTCATTTTTGTTTTTGCTGATCCTCTAAACAACCTTGCAAAGAAATTATTTTTAACTCCCTCATTCAGGTAAGAAACCTGGTTATCCATGGCTGTGTGACAAAGGACCCCAACACTTAGAGGCTTAAAACAACCATGGCTTGATTGTAGCTTATGATCTCTGGGTCAGGATTTCAGGCAGGGCCTGGCTCAGTGCTGGGTCAGGATTTCAGGCAGGGCCTGGCTCAGTGCTGGGCTAGGATTTCAGGCAGGGCCTGGCTCAGTGCTGGCTCCATCCCCAGCAGGAGCCATCCACAGAGGTCATGGGGGCTCTCAGCTGGCATATGGGCTGGGCTGGAGGGCCCAGGGTGGCTTCACACTCATGTGTGTCTGGGATGTTGGTGGGGACAACTGCCAACTGGAGCTGGCTGAGACTGAGGCCCAGGTGCCCACAGGGGTAGCCCCCTCAGCTGATCACCCCCTCATGCAGAGGCTCAGGGCTTCCACAGCCCCCTGAGAGTCCTAGGCAGAAGCTGCAGGGTTTCAAATGTCTTCTGCAGTCACCAAATCTCCCTTCTACTGTAATCTATGGGCCAGGGAAGTCATCTCAGGCCAGTTCAGATTCAGTGGAAGACGCTGTCTCTCAATGGGAGGGGCAGCATGGGTTTTGCAGCCATTTTTAACCCAACATCAGGAAATTGAGGCTGACAGAGGCTGATGGCTTCCTTGCGTCTTCACAGCAAGAGATGGTGGCCCAAGAGGTGAGCTGTGGGCTGCAAGTCGTCCACCCACCTCTGCACTCTTTGGAGAACCAGAAACTTGCTATCTGAAAGTGAACCAATTTGCTTTTTAATAAAAAAAATATATATTTAAGATAAAATGACTTCAGTTTTCCCTCATGGAAATTAACACAGAGTAGTGAAATGTTTCAAAGCTGCCAGAAGCCATCCATCCATTGGCTGGCCTGGGGCTGTCTGCTGGGCCCACTAGGTGCTCTGGCAGAGGCTCCAGCCAGGCCTGGCACCAGGCTGACACTGGAAAGAAAAGATGCATCGTCCCAGCGGATACGTCCCTGGAATCCCCAAACAAGACAAGGAAAGACTGAAATGCACACACTCTAATTCAGGCAGTGTGCTTCCTTGCCCACCTTGTACAAATGCCACAGAGTGAGCCTCCGAGTAGGCCTTGCCACGCCATCATGTTGATGAGACTCAAATGTTTCCTCATGAGAATGTCCTGCATGGGCTAGTGGGGGACATTTCCAGCCACCAGTTTCCTCCCAGTGACATGTGCATAGATGCTTAGCATTCTTCAGAGCACTTTGAAAGTCTGGGTGGGGGTGGGGCGGGAGGGGAAGCAGCTTCTTCAGAATCCTTCCCTGAGTCCTTGCTTCTCAATATCATGCAGGAGGCGCCAGAGTCACTCCACTTCGGGGGAGGTTAAGAGTGGGATTTTCTCACTGCCCTCTTAGTGTACTTACCCTTTTAACACAACACCCTTTTGTAACCTTTCACTTCCACCCATCTACAGCTATTTCCAAGCATAAACCCAAGGTACGAGCAATCTCTAAGAAGGCTCCGATCTGGATGGAACCCCAGTTCTATTTGGGTACTGGCTCCTGAATGCTGGTGACGCTGCCTAGCAGTCCTGGCTCTGCTGTGTGGGACAGTCTTTCTGAATCTTGTCTGGAAGGATGGAGGAAGGGCCTCTGGACTAGAGCCTCGGAATCTCAGAACCCCAGAAATCCCCACAGCCAAGGTCCCTAGTGTACAAGATACTGGAGAGCCAGGGAATCTGAAGGCCGCCGAATCCTGGGATGCTGCTCCAGGGTCCCAAGGGATCTTCCAGGCTGCCAGGCAGAGCAGCCCTGTTTCTAGCCTTCTTACTTAGAGGGGGTCCCTGCAATGCTGTTTTGAAGACCAAGCTTTGTGCCAAAAATAAGCAAAAAAAAAAGTACACAACTCAGTAAAATATGCCACCCCAGCAGCTAGTTCTTTTTCTGCTAATGATGAAGTATTTATGTGGCCACATCACAGGGCAATGCTGAAAGCAGCAGAGGGAAGGATATGAGCAGGGCTGGGCTCAGGGATGGAGGGCCTAATCAACCTCCCAGGGTGTCTGCTCGATGCCTGGCCCAGGGAGTTCTGAGGCAAGGGCTGAAGTTCATGGAGTGATGGAGGGAGGCAGCCCCCATCATGAGTGCAAAGTTGAGAGCCACCTGTGCAGCTTGGCATGGAGGGACACTTCCCAGCACAGATGGCCTTCGACTGAGCTTCTGCAAGCCGTGGGCAAGTGCTCCCAGGAGGACCAGGTAGAAGAGGCGCTTCCAGCAGAAAGATTAGTAAGACCGAAATCCTGGGTGGGCAAGGGCTGGAGAAGATGGATAAGACGGCTGGGCTGGGCCTGGGAGACATTTCTGTGGGCTGTTTGTGTACCAGAAAGAATGGACCACTTCCACTACTTAACCGTGCTATGATTATGGGCAAATGCCAGAGCCTTTCAAGGCCTCTGTCTTGTTATCGATAAAATGAACTTCCTAGCCAAGAGGGCATCCCTGAGGGGCTGATACAATCACCAGCACAGCCCCTGGTCTGTTGGGATGCTCAGGAAGGCATGGGGCTATGGTCATGACCACCCGGCATGACAGTGAGGCCTAAGACTCTAATTAGATTTATCAATTGTTGACAAGGATTTATTGGAGTGCACTAGACTTCTGTTGTCATAAACACTCCTGTTATAATTTGCTTGTGTGTGAATGTGTGTGTAGTATCTGTTATTTGTTTTCTTTTAGTTCGCTTCCACATGGTTGAGTTCCTGGGAGTCTCAAAAAATAAAGCATTTTGTCTAGATTCTGCCTCTAGATTTATTTTTGTGGCGTTTGAGCAACGGCCCCTCTCAGAGGTGGAGGTTTATGACCCAGCAGTTAAACACTGCACCAGGAAATCCATTAAGGCCTCCATAGCCAAGACAACTGCAAATACTCATTAGCTTAAAAAAGCAAGTCAGCCACTTGCAGATTGTCCAGCTGGATTTATCACTTAATTAGCATTTTATGAGATTGTTTGTTAAGGATGAGAAACCAGTTTTCTGGAATGACCTTTCCCTTTTGATTTCAAGAGAGGGTTACAGGAAGAAGTGAAGCTTTTGATTAGCAAATCAGTATCAGACTGAAGACATTGCAGTAAGTGGACCCCAGGGAATACAGAGGTGCTTCAAGAAATGCTGAGAGTAAACTGCATTTTACAGCATAGACAAGACTTGTAAAGGTATAAGTACATGAAATACAAAGTTACTGATGCCCTATATGTTTCTCTAAATAAAAGAATTTCCCTAAATTAAAGGCTTTGCATAAAATTATCTGTGAAATTAAGAAAATACAGATCAGAAAAACAATGCCTCCCTCTTCCTGTTAATTCAATGTGTCCATTCATTCCACAAGCATCGCCAAGCACCGGCCATGTGCCAGGCACTGGGATGGGTGGTGGGGACTCAACAATCAACAAAACAGCTAGACGATGTCCTGGTGTTTGGTGCACTGGGTGACTCAGACATGAATCAAGTAATTACACAGACAAGCCACAGCCAGTGGAGGAGAAAAGCAGAGAGCCTGATGTGGTCTGAGGGATCAGAAGTCTGCCCAGGGGCATTTGAGCTCATGTGGATGAGCAGTGGAAGTCACCAGGAGAGAAGCAGAGCTTCCCAGGAGAAGGAAATGCCAAGTGTACACACCCAGCCATGGAAGGGGCTTAAATTCGAGGGACCAAGAGGAAGTTCACGTGACAGAGAAAGAAACCGTACTCTGGAAGCTGCAGGACTCAGGGGTTGTGACCATGGCCTTCTAGATACTTAGTGGATGGTCTGTGAGCACAGCCTGAGAGCAATTAGGAGCAATCTGTGTCCGTGGAGCCCCCCTGGAAGCAAGCACCAGACAGAATTTCAAGTGTAAATTATTTATTGAGCATAATCTACTTGGGGGTGACAAAGTTAGGATGGAGCTGGCTAAAGAGGAGGTAGAAAGAGCCCCAGACTGAAGCTCAGCTCTGAGAAAGCCTGAGCCAGCCACCCGGGGGCCAGGACAAACATCACCCATGGAGAAACCTGCTGTGACAGGAATGGTGAGCCATCCCAGCACCCCAGGGCTTAGTAACTGGCAGGCACCGCTAGAATGCAGGTGGCCCCAGCTAGAAAACTGAGGCAGTGCATGAAGATACAGGAAGCCTGCTCAATGGGAGATCTGAACAGTGCACTTTTGTAGATAGCTGACCATTGAAGAATTTAAAGCACACAGGTGAAATTATCAAATTTACTTCTCATTTGCAGTATTTTAAAAACCCATTTTATTTTGAGATATTGCAAATTGATAAACAGCTGTAACAAATAATGTGGACTGATCCCCTGGATCCTTTACCGAGTTCTCCCAATGGTAACATCTTGCAAAACTGTAGCATAATATCACAAGAAGGATACTGATGTTGAGACAATTCACCAAGCTTACTCAGATTCTCCAGTTGTGCTTTTACTCATTTGTGTGCATGTCTGTATTTAGTTTTGTCCGATTTTATCACATGAGCAGTTTCATGTACCCACCACCAGTCACGACACAAAGCAGTTCCATAGCTACAAAGATCCCAATGCTGACGCTGTGTACCCACACCCATTGCCCACCTACTCTCCCTCCAATGCCATCTCTAACCCTTAACAACCATCAATCTACTCTCTAGTAATTTAATACTATGATTTCAAGGATTTTATATAAACAGAGTCATGTATAAGCTGTTGGAATTCTCATTTTTCACTCCACATAATTCCTTTGAGATTTGCCCAAATTGTTGCATATATCAATGATTTCTTCCTTTGTGTTTCTTAGTGGTAATTCATGGTATTAAAACACAATCATGCATCACTAAATGACAGGGATACATTCTAAGAAATGCATCGGTGGGTGATTCTGTCATTGAGTGAACATAATAGAGTGTTCTTAACAAACCTAGATGGTACAGCCTACTACACACCTAGGCTACATGGGATAGTCCATTGTTCCTAGACTACAAACCTGTCTAGCATGTTGCTGTACTGAACATTGTAGGAACACAATGGTATTTGTGTATCTAAATATAAATAAACATAGGAAAAGTACAGTAAGGACTTCTGCCATGATGGCCGAATAGGAATACCTCCAGAGCATAGTTCCCAGACAGAGGGATGCAGAAGGTGAGTGATCTCCGCGTTTTCAACTGACGTACCAGGTTCATCTCAATGGGACTGGTTGGACAGTGGGTGTAGCCCAAGGAGGGCAAACTGAGGCAGGGCAGGACACTGACACATCTGAGAAGTGCAGTGGGCCAGAGGGCACTCCCTCCTACCCAACGGAGGCCGTTGGGGTCATTTCTGGTCACTCCAGAGCTCCGGTTTGGATGCCGCCTTCTTCCGCAGTCTTTACAGCCCACAGAGAAGGAGATCCATGCCTGCTGCCATGGGTTGCCAGGGCAAATCTGGGCAGATTCAGCCTGCACCTCGAGTTCCCAGCACAAATCCAAGCAGCCATTTTGACCAGGGCTTGCAGCACCTGCGAGACAGAGTCACCCATACACCTGAGAGAAAGGCACACCTTCTGGACACCTGGGAAATGGAGCAGTTGTGAGCTCCACTGCAGCAGACTTAAACATCCCTGCCCAGCAGCTCTGAAGGGAGCAACAGAGCTCCCAGCGCAGCACTTGAGCTCTGACAAGGGACAGATTGCCTCCTAAAGCGGCTCCCTGACCCCTGTATATCCAAAGAGTCACCTCATACAGGAAAGCTCTGGCTGATATCTGGCAGGTACCCTCTTCAGATGAAGCTACCAGAGGAAGGAAAGGCAGCCATCCTTGCTGTTCTGCAGCCCCTGCAGGTGATCCCCAAGCAAGCAGTGTCTGGAGTGGACCTCCAGCAATCCTGCAGCAGAGAGGCCTGACTGTTAGAAGGAAAACTAAAAAACAGAAAGAAATAGCCTCAACGTCAACAAAAAGGACATCCCCTCAGAGACCCCATTGAAAAGTCAATAACTTCAAAAAACCAAAGGTAGATAAATCCACAAAGATGGGAAGAAACCAGCACAAAAAGGATGAAAACACCAAAAACCGGAATGCCTCTCCTCCTACAAGGAATCACAACTCCTCACCAGTAAGAAGACAAAACTGGATGGAGATTGAGGTTGACAAATTGACGGAAAGAGGCTTCAGAAGGTGGGTAATCACAAATTTATCTGAGCTAAAGGAACATGTTCTAACCCAAGGCAAAGAAACTAAGAACCCTGAAAAATGTTAGACAAAATGCTAACTAGAATAACCAGCTTATAGAAGAACATAAACGACTTCATGGAGCTGAAAAACACAACACGAGAACTTCATGAAGCATACACAAGTTTCAGTAGTGAAATTGATCAAGCAGAAGAAAGAATATCAGGGATTGCAGATCAACTCAATGAAATAAAATGAGAAGGCAAGATTAGAGAAGAAAGAGTGAAAAGAAATGAACAAAGCCTCCAAGAAATATGAGATTATGTGAAAAGACCTAATCTACGTTTGATAGGTGTACCTGAATGTGACAGAGACAATGAATCGAAGCTGGAAAATACTCTTCAGGATATTATCCAGGAGAACTTCCCCAACCTAGCAAGGCAGGCCAAAATTCAAGTCCAGGAAATACAGAGAACATCACAAAGATATTCCTCAAGAAGAGCAACCCCAAGGCACATAATTGTCAGTTTCACCAGGGTTGAAATGAAGGAGAAAATGCTGAGGGCAGCCAGAGAGAAAGGTCGGGTTACACACAAAGGGAAGCCCATCAGACTCACAGCAGATCTTTCTGCAGAAACCCTACAAGCCACAAGAGAGTGGGGGACCATATTCAACATCCTTAAAGAAAAGAACTTTCAACCTAGAATTTCATATCTAAGAATTTCATATCAAACTAAGCTTCATAAGTGAAGGAGAAATAAAATCCTTTGTGGACAAGCAATTGCTGAGAGATTTCATCACCACCAGGCCTGCCTTACAAGAGCTCATGAAGGAAGCACTAAACATGGAAAGGAACAAGCAGTACCAGCCACTACAAAAACATACCAAATGGTAAAGAGCATCGACACAATGGAGAAACTGCATCAACTAACAGGCAAAACAACCAGCTAGCATCAAAATGGCAGGATCAAATGTACACATAAAAACATTAACCCTAAATGTAAATGGGCTAAACACCCCAATCAAAAGACACAGACTGGCAAATTGGATAAAAAGTTGAGACCCATCAGTGTGCTGTATTCAGGAAACCCATCTCACATGCAAAGACACACATAGATTCAAAATAAAGGGATGAAGGAAGATTTACCAAACAAATGGACAGCAAAAAAGGGGGGGCTGCAATCCTAGTCTCTGATAAAACAAACTTTAAACCAACAAAGATTTAAAAAGACAAAGAAGGGCATTACATAATGGTAAAGGGATCAATGCAACAAGAAAAAGTAACTATTCTAAATATATATGCACCGAATACAAGAGTTCCCCAATATATAAAGCAAGTTCTTAATAACCTACAAAGAGACTTAGACTCCGACACAATAATAGTGGGAGACTTTAATACTCCACTGTCAATATTAGACAGATGAACAAGACAGAAAATTAAC
The DNA here is from genome assembly GCF_001604975.1 of Cebus imitator. NCBI lineage: Eukaryota > Metazoa > Chordata > Mammalia > Primates > Cebidae > Cebus > Cebus imitator. The sequence continues at coordinate 1,616,464 of NW_016107522.1, read as the reverse complement.
AAGGATAACCAGGACTCGAACTCAGATCAGGACCAAGCCGACCTAACAGACATCTACAGAACTGCCCACCCCACAGCCATAGAATATACATTCTTCTCAGCACCACATCACACTTACTCTAAAATTGACCAGATAATTGAAAGTAAATCACTCCTCAGCAAATACAAAAGAAAGGAAATCATAACAAACAGTCTCTCAGACCACAGTGCAATCAAATTAGAACCCAGGACTAAGAAACTAACTCAAAACTGCACAACTTCATGGAAACTGAACAACATGCTCCTTAATGATGACTGGATAAACAACCAAATGAAGGCAGAAATAAGTATGTTCTTCAAAATCAATGAGAACAAAGACACGACATACCAGAATCTCTGGGACACATTTAAAGCAGTTTCTGGAGGGAAATTTATAGCACTAAATGCCCACATGAGAAACCAGGAAAGTTCCAAAATCAACACCCTAACATCACAATTAAAAGAACTAGAGGAGCAAGATCAAATTCAAAAACTAGCAGAAGACAAGAAATAACTAAGATCAGAGCAGAACTGAAGGAAAAACCCTTCAAAAAAACCAGTAAATCAAGGAGCTGGATTTTTTTTTAAAAGATCAACAAAATAGATAGATCACTAGCCAGACTAATAAAAAAGAAAGGAGAGAAGAATCAAATAGATGCAATAAAAAAATGATAAAGGGGATATTACCACTGATTCCACAAAAATACAAACTACCATCAGAGATTACTTCAAACAACTCTAAGCATATAAACCAGTAAATCTAGAAGAAATGGATAAATTCCTAAACACTTACACCCTCCCAAGACTAAACCAGGAAGAATTTGAATCCCTGAATAGACTAATAAAAAGATCTGAAGTTGAGGAAGCAATTAATAGCATAGCAACCAAAAAAAGTCCTAGTCAGAGCTGAATTCTACCAGATGTACAAAGAGGAGCTGATACCATTCTTTCTGAAACTATTCCAAAGAATACAAAAAGAGGCAGTATTCCCTAACTCATTTTATGAGACCAACATCATCCTAATAGCAAAACCTGGCAGAGACACAACTATAAAAGAAAATTTCAGGCCAATATCCATGATCAACATTGAAACAAAAATCTTCAGTAAAATACTGGCAAACTGAATGCAATAGCACATCAAAAAGATTATCCATCACGATCAAGTAGGTTTCATCCTGGGGATGCAAGGCTGGGTCAACATACGCAAGTCTATAAACATAATCCATCACATAAACAGAACCAAAGACAAAAACCACATGATTATCTCAATTGATGCAGAGAAGGCCTTTGACAAAATTCAACAGCCCTTTGTGCTAAAAACTCTCAATAAACTAGGTATTGATGGAACATATCTCAAAATAATAAAAGCTATCTATGACAAACCCAAAGCCAATATTATACTGAATGGGCAAAAACTGGAAGCATTCCCTTTGAAATCTGGCACTACACAAGGGTGCTCTCTCTCACCATTCCTATTCAATAGAGTGTTGGAAGTTCTAGCCAGAGCAATCAGGCAAGAAAAGGAAATAAATGGTATTCAATCAGGAAAAGAGGAAGTCAAATTGTCTCTATTTGCAGATGACATGATTGTACATTTAGAAGACACCATCGTCTCAGCCCAAAATCTCCTTAAGATAATAAGCAACTTCAGCAAAGTCTCAGGATACAAAATCAATGTGGAAAAATCACAAGCATTCCTATACAGACTGTTATTCCAATAACAGACTTAAAGAGAGCCAAATCAAGAATGAACTGCCATTCACAATTGCTACAAAGAGAATAAAATACCTAGGAATACAACTAACAAAGGATGTAAAGGACCTCTTCAAGGAGAACTACAAACCACTGCTCAAGGAAATAAGAGAGGACACAAATAGATGGAAAAACTTTCCATGCTCACGGTTAGGAAGAATCAATATTGTGAAAATGGCCATACTACCCAAAGTAATTTATGGATTCAATGCTATCACCATCAAACTACCTATGACCCTCTTCACAGAACTGGAAAAAAACCACCTTAAACTTCATATGGAACCAAAAGAGAGCCCACAGAGCCAAGTCAATTCTAAGCAAAAAGAACAAAGCTGGAGGCATCACACTACCAGACTTCAAACTATACTACAAGGCTACAGTAATCAAAACAGCATGGTACTGGTACCAAAACAGAAATATAAACCAATGGAACAGAACAGAGGCCTTGGAGGCAACACCACACATCTACAACCATCTGATCTTTGACAAACCTGACAAAAGCAAGCAATGGGGAAAGGATTCCCTGTTTAATAAATGATGTTGGGAAAACTGGCTAGTCACATGCAGAAAGCAGAAACTGGACCCCTTCCTGACACCTTACACTAAAATTAACTCCAGATGGATTAAGGACTTAAACATAAGAACTAACACCATAAAAACCCAAGAAGAAAACCTAGGCAAAACCATTCAGGACATAGGCATAGGCAAGGATTTCATGACTAAAACACCAAAAGCAATGGCAACAAAAGCCAAAAAGACAAATGGGATCTAATTAAATTCCAGAGCTTCTGCACAGCAAAAGAAACTATCATTAGAGTGAACCAGCAACAAACAGAATGGGAAAACATTTTTGCAAGCTACCCATCTGACAAAGGGCTAATATTCAGAATCTACAAAGAACTAAAACAAATTTACAAGGAAAAAAAACAACCAACCCCTCCAAAAGTGGAAAAAGCATATGAACAGGCACTTTTCAATAGAAGACATTTATGTGGCCAACAAATCTATGAAAAAATGCTCATCATCACTGTTCATTAGAGAATTGCAAATCAAAACTACATTGAGATACCAACTCACACCACTTATAATGGTGTTTATTTAAAAATCTGGAGACCATGCGGTGTTTGATGTTCACTCATAGGTGGGTGTTGAACAATGAGAACACATGGACACAGGGAGGGGAGCACTACACACTGGAGTCAGTTGGGGGGAAATAGGGGAGGGACGGTGAGGGGTAGGGAGCTGGGGAGAGATAGCAAGGGGAGAGATGCCAGATGCAGGTAGGAAGACAGCAAATCACACTGCCACGTGTGTACCTATGCAACAATCTTGCATGTTCTTCACATGTACCCCAAAACCTAAAATGCAATAAAATAAATAAATGGGAAAAAATCTGGAGATAACAACTGCTGGAGAAGATGTGGAGAAATAGTAGGAACACTTTTACACTGTTGGTGGGAGTGTATATTAGTGCAACCATTGTGGAAGACAGTGTGGCGATTCCTCAAGGATCTAGAAGTAGAAATACCATTTGACCCAGCAATCCCATTACTGGATATACACCCAAAGGATATAAACTGTTCTATTATAAAAAAACATGCACACGTATGTTCACAGCAGCACTGTTTACAATAGCAAAGACTTGGAATCAACCCAAATGCCCATCAAGGATAGACTGAATAAAGAAAATGTGGCACATATACACCATGGAATTCTATGCAGTCATAAAAAAGGATGAATTCATGTCCTTTGCAGGGACATAGATTAATCTGGAAACAATCATTCTCAGCAAACTGACACAAGAGCAGAAAACCAAACGCTGCATGTTTTCACTCTTAAGTGGGTGCTGAACAGTGAGAACACATGGACACAGAGAGGGGAACATCACACACTGGGGTCTGTTGGGGCATGGGGGACTAGGGAAGCGATAGCAGAGGGTGGGGAGGTTGGGGAGGGATAACGTTAGGAGAAATACCTAACGTAGGTGAAGGTGAGATGGAGGCAGCAAACCACCATGTCATGTGTATACCTATGTAACAATCCTGCAAGATCTGCACATGTACCCCAGAACTTAAAGTATAGTAGTAAAAAAAAAAAAAGAATTTTAACAAATAAAAATTTTAGCAGAAAACAGAAAATAAAGAAAAAGCACAGTAAAAATATGGTATAAAAATTTTTTAATTGCACATTTGCATAAGGCATTTACCATGAATAGAGCTTGCAGGAATGGAAGTTGCTCTGGGTGAGTCAGTGAGTCAGTGGTGAGAGAATGTGAAGGTCTAAGAGATTGCTGTGCACCACTGTATACTTTATAAACACTGTACACATAAGCTACGCTAAATTTATAGGAAATATTTTTATTTCTTCAAATAATAAAATAATCTTAGCTTACTGTAACCTTTTTAAAGCACACATGTGAAATGATCCAATTTACTTCTCATTTGCTGTATTTTAAAAACCTGTTTAATTTTGACATATTGCAGATGGATAAATAGCTGTAATAAATAATACTGACTGATTCCCTGGATCCTTCACACCAGCATCGCCACAAACAAGTGAGTAATGCATTGTGCTATGTCATTATGATGGCTATGACATTACTAGGCAATAGGAATTTTTCAGCTCCATTAGCATCTCATGGGACTGCCATCATATATGTGGTCATTAGGCAGCACTTTACTGCACTACATGTACATTTGTTCCCCCAGTATTCATGGGGGATTGGTTCCAGGAACCCCTAAACCCAAATCCAGGGATATGAGATCCAGGGATGTTCAAGTCCTTTCTGTAAAATGCTGCAGTATTTGCGTATACCCTGCACACATCCTCCTGTATACTTTAAATCATCTCTAGATTACTGACAACACCTAGCATGCACACCATTTCATTCTCGTGAGTTCAGCATGGTGCTTGGCATGCAGTAAACTCAAGTTTTACTGAGTGAAACATGGTGGAATTTTTTCCCAAATATTTTCAGTCCTCAGTTGGTTGAATCCACTAATGGGAAATCCACCAAGGGCCTACTGTACCAGTTTGTTTAACCATTCATCAGTTTAAGGATATGTGAGTTGTATCCAAGTTTGACTCTTAAGAATACAGCTACTATAAACATTCATGAGTGGGGTTTTGTTGGGATAAGTGCCCAGGAGTGCGATTGCTCAGTGATGTGGCACGTTTTAAGTGTGATAAGAAACTGCCACCACTATTTTCCAAGGAGTTTACCCCTTTGCATTCCAGCAGCAATGTATGAGTGGTCCAGTTTCTCAGCATCTTCACCAACACTGGTGCCATCGCCATTTTTATTACAGCCATTGTGACAGGAGCACAGTGATACTGTATTGTCACTTTTAATTTGCGTTTCCCTGGTAACTAATGAATGTATTTTTGTGAGCTTGTTTCCCATCTGTGTATCTTCTTTGACGAAATGTCTCTTTCGTCTTTTGCCTCTTTCAAGTCACATGACTTGCTTATTAACTGATGAGATTCAGGAATTCTTTATATATTCCAGCTAACGTCTTTTGTTGATTGTGTGGTTTGCAGGTATTTTCTCCCTCTCTATAGCCTTTCATTCTCTTAACAGGATCTTTCACAGAGTAAAAGTTTTCATTTTAATAAGGTCCAGTTTAACAATTCTTCCTTTTATGGGTCATGATTTTGGTGTTGTCTTCAGGATCAAGAAAATCTTGATCCCCAAGATTTTCTTATATTTTTGTATAAGATTTTTTGTAAAAGTTTCATAGTTTTCAATTTTATGTTTGAGTATCTTATCCATTTTGAATTACTTTTTGTCTAAGCTGTGAGGTTTAGGTGGAGGCTTATTATTCACTTGCCTGTGAATACCCAACTGCTCCAGCACCATTCCTTGAAGGACTATCCTTCTTGGTTGAAAATTGGTCATTTCTTGTATTGAAACATTGCTGTGTACCTCATGAATATGTACAATTATTGTCAATTTAACATTAGAATTTCAAAAGCAAATGAAATATTAGAATATGTATGTGAAGTAGTTGTAAGTCATTCTGGAAGTAATGAAGTCATTTATTACTATATTTATTACCCAGGTGTTATGGGTCTTCCTGGGGAGGGGAATGTATTTTATAAAGAGTGGTGGGGGAAGGCAGCACTATGAATGTGACAACCCAGCAGACATGGCAGCATTTAACAGGGCACTAGGCAGATGTTCAGAAGGGAACCAGATGTGTGTCTGTGGGATTGTGCTCCCTGCAGTGGGGCCAGTGAGTGAAAGGCCCCGAGGCAGGTGGTGCCTGGCACATCTGAGCTGTCCTAGAAGGGAGGAGGGCAGCCACCGCCGGATCAGAAAGACAGGGAGACGAGAGCATTGGACATAACCGGGACTAGGGTTTGTGAAATGAGTGTGATGCAGGGAGAGGGCCAGGAGATGGGAGTAAATGAGAGGGAGCATCCTGTGACTGCACTCAGCTGGGAAGGAAGAGGTGCAGCCATGGGAAGGGTGCAGTCATAAAAAGGCAGCAGATGAATGTGTTGCTAGTCTCAGCTGAGGTGCTGACATTGCTGGAGTCAGGAGAGCCACGGGGAATGGACAGGGGAGAAGGTGATGAGCTGGGGCATGGTGTGGGGAGCTGCGATCTCAGGCTGGGGTGGGAACAGGGCTTAGGTGGAACCTCTCTGAGTGGCTGGAGCAGAGAGAGGCCTGGTCACTGGGGGACTGAGAGGCCTGGTTGAGGTCACCCAGTAGGAGATGGAAATCCTCAGGAGCTCTGACTGGTGGTGGGCAGAGTGACAGGCAGAAGCTGGGTCATTGGTGGGGGGGGATGCTGGGGTGCTGGCGAGGAAGAGAAGCAGAAGGGAGGTGCTCGGGGGAGGTGGGAGGGAGGGCAGCTTTCCCTGCCTGTCAACCTCTCCCTGACTGCTGGAGCCCCTGAGTGTCTTTGGCTGTTCTGGGACTGTGGTCTCAGCCCAGGAGCCAGTCTGGTAGTCAGACCACATTGTCTCCATTTGGCAGCAGCAGGTGGCTTTGATGACTTCAGCGCCAGCCTGCCCTCTCTCAGAATAGGCACTCCTGCTGCTGCAGCCCTGGTCTGCCCCTTCCCAGCATGAGAACATAAACACTCCAGGCGCCTGGATGACCTCTGCCTGCCCTCTCAGTTGCACGTGCTTTGAGGTGCAGGGATCCCTGGCCACACTGCAGGATGACCCTGTGTGGAGTGCCAGGAAGTAGCAGAAGCCAGGCGCCTCCCTTCAGCCCTGTTATGGCCCCTGCAACCCCTGCCAGCTCTCCCCTAGCCAGTGTGCTCTCACTCCCAGTCCCACACAGCCCCTCCCTATCTCTGTCTGAAGAATCTGCTGACGACATCGTCTCCTGACCAGGCCACTTCTTCCCACAGACAAGGGTTGTCTCAACATGCATGTGCCCTGTGACCCCATCACAGTCAAGTGACCGAGCCAGCCCACTGCCAGACTCCAGCCAAGCACGAGGCAGCTATGCCTTAGTCAATGGGAGCTGCAGGCATTGCAAAGGGTCATGGGGCACTGCACCTGCTGAGAATTCAGGCAAAGGGGAGCCACGCCATGATGGCAGCTTCAGTTCACACGACCACCCTCATGCCCTTCCTCCTCCATGGGCGATGAGGCAGAGGGCAGGCATGTCACTGGTGAGCTCCGGTGGATCAGCAGATGAGGTCCAGCGCCTCCGGGGCAGCAGCACTTCATGCTTAGGAAAAGAATGAGCAAATGAATGGGAAGCTCTAGCAGGAGCCAGTGGTTGGTGTAAACCTGACACGTGGGGCAAATGCCCTGAGGGCACTACGACTATGGCCTCGGGTCTGCAATGAGACAGAGCTGGCCAGCAGGGCTTCTAGGCAGGTGGATGTCTCACCCCTGTTTTCTCAGTGTGTCTCCCCCGGTGGACCGGGCTCCCCACAGCCAAGAGCTCCTAGTCCTGAATGGTTCTCCGGGAAAGCTGGCCCCTGCTCTCTCAGGGAGGCTGTTCGGGAAAGGGCTGCACTGAGAGGGCATTTGCCTAAATAAGTGGGTCCAGAATGGACACCTGGGAGGGGAAAGTGCAGACGCCAGCATGCTGCCCTGAGATTCTGAATCGGAGGGTCTGGAATGGGGCCCAGGCATCTGAGCATTCATAAGCCTGCCAGGCAATCCTGACAGTCAGCCAGGTTGGGCATCTTTAGTGGCCTAGATGGCCCCTGGAAGACCACAGATCTATTTAGCAAGGCAGCCTCTCCTTTCTCTAGCAGCCCAAGGACTGAGGACTCCCAGGCGCTGGCACCTAAGTCCTCTCCCAGATGCCTTCAGCTCAGGAGAACGCCTATACCCTAGGGTCATATACAACACCAGGCCGGGAGCACCCAGGCCAACCCCAGCAACATGGGCCCCACGCCAGTCATGCCTCCTTCTCAGCAGTGTCGTGAGGACCAGCTAGGCTTCCTGGACATCTGCTTTCCTGGATGAAACGTCTTCTTGGGAAAGGATCACTTCCAGGCCAGGCCACAGGTGACGAGCAACTGCACCTCAGAAATGGGGCTGTCCCCTTTCCTCCAGTGACACAGGCACTGCTCCTGTCTGGCATGCATTCCTGGACTCCTGCTGACAAGGACCCTTTACCTGGCAGGAATCCAAGATGCTGAAAATTACTGCCTCTGGCCCTTGGATTGGTTTCCTGGCAAACACATTAGCTGTACAGAAAGGTTCAGAGTGATTATTTCCTCCTTTGTAGTTGGCATTTCCCAGAGTTCCAGGGCAATGTAGAGAAGGAAGCTCTTCATCTGCTTCTTTGATTTCAAGCAACATTTTAGGTAAAAAAAGAGTCCTCTTGTGGATGCAAACATCAGTGCATACCTGGTATGGTCAGATGGCCCGTGTCTCAGAGGACAGGAAGAAACTTTACCTGGGATGGGTTCCCATCCTGTCCTGACTTTATTTTATTGGTTGACCTTGACTGGTCACATCCTTCTAAAGTCCCCAAATCCTCATGTGTGAAGCAACAGTGCGGGAGGAGATGGTCTCCTGGACCCTCAGGCTCTAACACGTACAGGTTTATGAACCACTGAAGGTTGTATTAAGGTGCATAAAACCACTCTGTAGTAACTCATCCCATGGTGCAAATACTTGAAAGCTATTATAGGAAGACAGAAAAAAAGGGCTCTGCAACAGATGGGTTACAACACTGTAGGAAGGGGCCCAGTTGGTAGGTGGACCAGAGACTAGGTATGGCTCTGTGTGTTAGTCTGTTCTCATGCTGCTGACAAAGACACAACCAAGACTGGATAATTTATAAAGAAAAAGAGGTTTAAAGGACTCACGGTTTTCCATGGCTCAGGAGGCCTCTCAATCATGGCAGAAGGTGAAGGAGGAGACAGGCACATCTTACATGGCAGCAGGCAAGAGAGTATGTGTAGGGGAACTCCCCTTTATAAAACCATCAGATCTCATAAACTTATTCACTATCATGAGAACAGCACAGGAAAGACCCGCCCCCCTCCCACTGTGTTCCTCCCACTACACATGGGAATTGTAAGAGCTTTGATTCAAGATGATTTTTGAGTGGGGACACAGCCAAGCCATATCACTCTGTATGACTTAGGATACTTTTGGTAGCAGGAAGCAGGAAATCCTATTGAATATGAATTAAACCCCAAGAGCAGTTATTGTTTATTTAAGAAGAATTCTGAGTTAATTCAGCAACTCGATGATGTGATCCAAGAGCCAAGATTTTTCTGTTTTCCTAGCTGCCATCATCTGGAGGGATCATGTTCTCTTTCACAGCTACAAAGAAGCTGCCGCTGCTCCAGGCATCACACTATCACATGACAGCATCCCGAGCAGGAAGTAGTAGAGGACAGATGCAGTTTAACCTCAGTCAACCCCAGCACACATCACCTTAAATTTCACTGGCTAAAACTGGGTCACATGATCAAGTCCAGACCAGTGGTTCACAAAGGTGAATGGGATTGCTATGATTGGCTTAGATCTGTCTTCAGTCACTCCCTGGGGCTGAGCACATTGCCATGTGAGAGAATTAGGGTTCTGTTGACAAGCCATAAGGGAGAGCTAGCTTCTTGGTCAGGCTACAGATACATACTGAGGCTTACCATCATTTCCTTTCACCCATATATGCAATTTGCTCTCTAAAGAAGGCCTCTCAAATCTCATCTGAGTACTGCTTGCAGCTCAGAATCCAGGCCATTGGGATTTATGCAGCCTCTTCCTCAGGTCAGCACTTGATTCCTAGTCCCGGGTGACTCAAGCTAAAATACTGCATTGCTACCTAATGAGCAGGAAGAAGAGAAACAGAGTTACTGCAATAAACTCTGCCCATTGAGGAAGGGAAAACAACGGCAGTTACAGTGACACAGCATATACCACAGCCTGTGAAGGGGTAAAGAAGGACTCCCTCCTCTCAGGACCAGGTTTTACTCTCTGGGAGTACCCACCTTTTCTGTTTACCTGCATACCTGCGTGGTTTTACCGAGGTGGGCGATGGGGTGTGCACCTGTCCTGAGGAAGGCTTTGGCCATGCATGTCTCTTGATTCCAGCTCCCAGGGTTCAACAGTTGCAAAATCGCACATAAGATGAGACTATCCTATGTGTTATTCATGGAATGGCCATGAATCACATGATAGGGTGGAAAATTCAGTGTCTTAAAAGTATAGTGAGCTGAGTGCAGTGGCTTACTCCTATAATCCCAACACTTTGGGAGGCTGAGGTGGGTGGATCACCTGAGGTCAGGAGTCCAAGACCAGCCTGGCCAACATACTGAAACCTGGCCTCTGCTAAAAATACAAAAAATTAGGTGGGGTTGGTGACAAATGTCTGTAATCCCAGCTACTAGGGAGGCTGAGGCAAGAGAATTGCTTGAACTCAGGAGGCGGAGGTTACAGTGAGCGAAGATTGTGCCATTGCCCTCCAGCCTGGGCAACAAGAGGGAAACTCTGTCTAAAAAAAAAAAAAAAAAGCATAGTGGCTACTACACAGGGTTTGTTTGTATCAGGAAAAAATGGCATAAATCCATTTCTCCCTACCCATTCCAACCCATCACAACAATAAACCCTGAAAATCATACCAAAGAGCCAAAGCAGAGCTCTGAAGGATGAGGAGGAATTCGAGCTGGAGGGAGACCATAGGAATGAAGAAACAGCACAGGAGTAGTCTTACAACACCTCCCAACAGAAGAAAGTGACTCAGCCCCCCAACCTAGCAACAGAAGGCAACGCAAGCTCATTCTTCCCACAAATCCAGCAGGAGTCACCCCAACACCATCAGGCAATCCAAACCCATGGATAAGGGGGATCAGTGGGAGATCCATTATACATAAGTAGCTACAGGAAACACCTTTCTTTCCCCCTAGTCTGAGATACCCCTTTTCCACTGAGGTGGGTGAGGGGGCAGAGCCAGCTAGAGAGCTACAGCAGGTGTCCTGGTGTAGATCTTCCCTTGCTCTCTATGGGCCTGATACTCTCTTCCCTCACCCAGGGGCACAGGGCATTAGGGGCATAGTAGTAGGATGCCTCACACCTCTACCTCAGCAGCCCAACCTGTAAGAACTCCTTGGCCTCTTCAAGCAGCACTAGCATGGGCCACGGGGACATACAGTTACAGAAGATAAACCAAGCAAGCAGGCCAGTGTAATGCTGTAAAGATGGAAAATTAACCCACCATTGGAACCACAGCACACAAAAGCAGGCCAGCACCTGTGTTCTAAACTATATAAATAGAGTGACTGCTGCTAAAAATGGAAGATTTAAATAGCATCCAAGGCACTTCTGACAAATAGACAAAATGTCCAAGACACAATAAAACATCACCAGTCATACAAAAAAAAAAGAAAAAAAAAATCACAAATTGAATAAGAAAAAAAATCAACTTACATCATCACGGTAATGAAGCAAATGTTAGAATTATCTGCAAAGGATTTAAAGCAGTCATTATGAAAATGCTTCAATAGCAGGGCATGGTGGCTTACTCCTGTAATCCTAGCACTTTGGGAGGCTGAGGTGGGTGGATCACTTGAAGTCAGGAGTTCAAAACTAGCCTGGCCAACATGTTGAAACCCCATCTCTACTAAAAATACCAAAAAA
>NW_016107522.1:1598756-1604456 GCF_001604975.1 Cebus imitator | reverse complement strand
AAAAAAAAAAAAAAAATTCAACATTCAGTTACAAAATTTTTGAAATAAATGAAAAAATAGGAAAAAATTAGATGTTACAAAAAGCAACCAAAGGAAAATTATAGATCTGAAAAAATCAATAACAGAAATGAATAAGCTCAATAGCAGAGTGAAGATGATGGAGGTTACAGTTAGGTAACCTGAAGACAGATCAGTAGAAGTCACCCAATCTGAACAAACTAAAACAAACAAACAAACAAAACAAAACAACAACAAAAAAAAAAGACTTCAAGAATCTGTGGGAAAATAACAAGACTTCGAAACTTCCAGCATTTGTATAGTTAGAGTCCCAGTAGGAATACAAAGGAGGACCTGGAAAGGTATTTGAAAAAATAGTTGACAACCATCCTAAATTAGGTGAAAAACATACACCTAGAGATTCATTAAACTGAGCAAAGGCCAAATAGGATACAAACAAAGAAATCCAGGCCAAGGCATATCAGAATTAAAATTTTTCAACTTAAAGGCAAAGTTTAAAATCTCAAAAGTAACTGGAGAGTAGTGACACCTTATGTGTGGTGAATACCAATTTTAATGAAAGCAGATATCTCAGTTGGACCCATGGAGATCAGAAAAAATGTGGCACAATATTTTTCAAATGCTGAAAGAAAAGAACCATGAACTCTATATCTAGTGAAATTATCCTTCAGAAATGAAGGGGGAATCAATTGCCAGATTAAAGAAACTGAAAGGATTTGCCACCAGCAGACCTACCTCTAAATAATGGCTCAAAAAATCTTTACACAGAAAGAAAATTATAAAAGAAAGAATTTTGGAGCATCTGGAAAGAAGGGGAACAATGGAAGGAGCCAAAACGTGAGTTCAAATAATAGAGTACTTTTGTGCTTACAAGTTTTATAAATAACATCAAATTACTGAAGTAAAAATTATGACACTATCTGACACCAAAGATAATGATATTAAGAAGCAGGGAAGGAAAACAAACCTAAGTGAAAGTAAGGTTTTCACATTTCACTCAAAGTGAAATTTTTAGGATACCATGTTGTACAAGATCAGTAGAATCCACTAAATCTGAATGATAGAGAAAATCAAAACCAAAAAGCAAAACAAGAACAGAGCCTCAGGGATCTGTAGGAAAGTGACAAAATTTCCAACATTTGTGTGGTCAGAGTTCCAATACGGGAAAGAAGGAAGACCTGAAAAAGTTTTTGAAAAGTGTGCTATTTTAAGTCACATATGTATGTTGTAATAATCACTAGGAAAATTATACAATGAAATATTCTCAAAACACTATAAATAAATCAAAATATTATCCCACACATATTCTCAAGTAACCTGCAGGAAGGCAAGAAAAGAGAAATAGTAATGAGAGCAACAGAAAACAAAACCAAATAATAAACTGATAGACTAAGCTATTAAGTAACATAATAATTAGCATAAATGTAAATAGCCTAAATACCCAATCAAAATGTAGCAGTTAAAGTGAAAGGATGAAAGTTAGGATGAGAAAAGATATATCATACAAACAATCAAAACAAAACACAGCAAGAGGGGCTATCATAATATCCAGTAAGACCAAATTCAGAGTCAAAAAAATTACCAGAGACAAAGAGGAACATTATGTATTGATAAAAGGGTCAGTCCACCAGGAAGATGAAGCAATCCTAAATTTGAACAAACCATAGAGCCTTGAAACGCTATAATGGATAGAGATAAAAAGATAAATAGACGAATGCATTACTAGAGTTGGAGACGTCAGCACTTTTCAAGAATGGATGCAACCACTCTACAGAAAATCATCAAGGATACAGACGATCTGAAGAACACAACCAAGCAAAGGGGTCCCACTGACAAAGAGCACTACGCCCAAGATAAGTAAATATGCATCTTTTTCAAATGTGCATGGAGCATTCACCAACAAACACCATATCCTAGGCCATAAAGCAAACACTGGCAAATTTAACCTAATTGAAATAATACAGAATATTTTTTCTGACCACAATGGAATGCTGGAAATCAGTAACAGTCTAACAGAAAAATCTCTAAAGACGTGGAATTAAACAACACACTTCTAAATACTCCGTGGGTCGACTAGAAAGTCTCAAAGGAAATAAAAATATACTTAGAACTGAATGAAAATGAAAACATAACATAAAGTTTGGAGTGCAGGCAAAGCAAGGCTGACACTAAATGTTTACATTCGAAGAGAGGAAACGTCTCAATTTCATAATCCAGGTTCCTACCTCAAAAAACTAGTAGAAGAGCAAAACAAATTAAAAGACAACATAAAAACAAACTTAAAGAAATACGACAATGAAAAATAAAGTAGGAAAATCTGAGCATTCCCCAAGAATCCTCCCAGTTTCAGTGATTCACTAGGACTCACACGGCTTGAATGCAGTCGTAGCCACAAAAACAATTTCTTACCGCAAAAGGATATAAAGGAGCATCAACAAAGGGGGAAACTTTCATAAACAAAGTCCAGAGAAGACCAGGTGCAAGCTTCCACAAGTCTCCTTCTGTGGAGCTTCACAGGACTCACTTAATTCTCCCAATACTTGTTGTGACATGTGCAAGGTGTTTCCAACAGGAAAGGTTTATTACAGACTGATTCATAGCTTCCAGGTTCTTATTGGGAACTGGTCCTACAGGCTGCCTCTGCCTGGCGCCACCCAAATTCCAAAAGGAAAGTAGATGCTTAGGATAAACAGTCTGTTGGTTCAAACAGTTCAGGCACAGGGAACTGTTTTCTCATATCTGGGAATAGTGGGGGTTCTGAAATCTAAGTTTCCAGAACCAACCTGGTAAACAGGCCTTTCAAAGGATAGAAATCTCAGATTTACTATGTTAACTCCTTTTGTGCATAAAACAGTAAAATAAATCAATGAAACAAAAAGCAAATTCTTTGAAAAAAATCAATAAAAAATTTTAAACTTCTAGCCAGACTAAAAAAATAAAAAAGCTAGAAGACACAAATGATCCGTATCAGGAATGAAATGGGATATCCTTACAGATCCTGCATCTGTTAAAAGGATCATCAGAGAAGACATAGTGTAGCCAACTTTGTGCTTGTGTTACAACATAAAAGAAGTAGTCCACTTTATTGAAAACCACAAATTAAAATTCAACCAAGATTAACTAGATTATCTGAATACCTCTATAATCATTAAGACATTTATTTTGTAACTAAAATCTCCAGAAAAATAAATGCTCAGGCTCAAATGGTTTCACTGGTTAATTCTACCAAATAAGTAAAGAATTAGTACAATTTTACAATTTTACGAGGAGAAAAGACTTCCTAACTCATTTTATGAGGTTAGTGTTAAAATACCCTGATACCAAAACCAGAAAAAAATAGTACAAAAAAGAATACTGACGACCAACACCCCTGTAAACTTAAACCCAATTGATTCTCAATGTAATATTAGCAAACTGAATTTATCAATGTATAGAATTATAGAATGTTAAAAAGTGGAATTTATTCCAGGAATGCTTTATTTATTCAATATGCAAAAATTAACATATTTCACCATATCAAGAGGCTGAAGAAGAAAATATGCAAAATTCATATGATTATATCAATTAAGGCAGAAAAGGCATTTGATAAAATCCAAGACCTACTTATTAAAGAAACCTCTCAGTAAGTTACTAATGGAGGGAAATTACCTCAACTTAATAAAGAACCTGGAACAAAAATCCTACAATTGACATCATACTTAGTGGTGAAAGAACAATTGCCTTCCCCCTAAGTGTGTTACAAGACAAGGATGTCCTCTTTCGTCACTTTTATTCAACAAACTGGAATTTTTATCCACTACAATGAAACAAGAAAAAGAAACAAAGGACACACAGGATGGAAAGAAATAAAATCATCTCCATTTGCAGATGACATGATTATCTATGTGCAAAATCCCAAGAAATCTCCAAAAATATCTAAGAAATAACAAGTGCATTCAGATAGTTGCAAGATAACGACATCAACACTCAAAAATCAATTGGATTCCTATGTAATAACAATGAAATGCAGAAATCAAAATTTTAAATGTTGATGACATCAAACAAATGAAGACATGTAGTGTTTATGAATTGGAACACTTAACGTAGTAAAAGTGCCAATTCTCTACAAATTAATACATAGGTTTACTGCAGTTCCTATTATAAACCAAAAATAATTTCCTCCCAGGAAGTTTTGGTTTAGGATCCTAATTTTAATTCAGTGGTGCATTCTAAGGAGTCTTCTCCGTAGCCTTTCCTCCCAAAATTAATCAGAAAAGTTCTTATGTGTTGTATAGCTGATTGCTGTTAAGTCTGCAAATAAAACCAAGATTACAGTAGCTCAATGCATAGAAGTTAAAGATAAGTCAGCTTTGTAACCTCATCTTTGGCTTTTTGTTTGTTGGCTTTTTACTTTAAAAAGGGGTTTTTTAAGTGGTAATGAATGCCTGTCCACATCCATCTGTATCTGGCCTAGAACATCTAATTGGCTATAAGTCTTTTGACTCTAAGTCCCTCAGCTATAGGGAGTCCCATCAAGGAACAGGGTGGACCTGGGCAGGCCACCGTGCCACCCCGGCAACGCTACAGGACAAAATGAAAATGTGGTGGCTGGCCACTGATGTCGCCCCTGGCAAATCTTGGCTAGAAGAGGTGAATATAAACCAAAAATAAAATTCAAAGCCCCCCGCCCCAGCCATCTGAATGAACCCCTCCTCTTGGCCAAGGGCATGCCAGAGTTAACCTGAAAATTGAGTTGAGGCCATGATGGAAGGCAGGGTTGGATATGCCTCATTACACCCTACAGCATGAACATCAACACAGACCTTAAGTCTGATGAGAAACATGTACGATCTATTCTCTCTGAGGTCTACTACCTGGAGGCTTCATCTGCATGATCAAACCTTGGGCTCCACAACCCCTTTTTGTAACCCAGGCATTCCCTTCTACTGAGAATAACTCTTTCAACCAATTGCCAATCAGAAAGTTTTTAAATCTACCTATGACCTGGAAGCCCCCTGCTTCAAGTTGTTCCACCCTTCCAGATTTAACCAATGTAAGTCTTACATGTATTGATTAATGTCAAATGTTTTCCTAAAATGTATAAAGGCAAGCTATAACTCGACCACCTTGGGCACATATCAGGACCTCCTGGGACTGTATCATGAGCATGTTCTTCACCCTGGCAAAATCAGTTTTCTAAATTGACCGACACCTGTCTCAGATACTTTTCGGTTCACACTATGAAAATTCATCAAAGGTTTTTTGTAGAAACAAACCAGCTTATTCTAAAATTTATGTGAAAATAAATGTAAAATAGCTAAAACAATCTTGAAAGAGAAAAATGAAGTGGGAGGACTCACTCTACAAGGTAGACATCAGTGGCCAGCCACCACATTGTAGCTACAGAAATCAAAGTCAACTGGTTCCGGCAGAAGGATAAATGCATAGATCAACAGAGCGTATTAGAGGACCCAGAAATAGACACTTCTAAGTATGCTCCACTGATTTTTGACAGAGGTACAAAACCAATTCAATGGAGGAAGAATAACCTTCTCAATAAATAATTCTGGAGCAATTGGATATAAAAAAAAGGAAAGGAAAAGAGAAGGTAGGGGAGGGGGAGGGGAGAAAAAAGAAGGGGAAGGGAGAGTGAAGGAAAGAGAGAAAGAAGAATGGAGGGAAGGAGGGAGGTAGGGGAGGAAG
>NW_016107522.1:1588038-1598499 GCF_001604975.1 Cebus imitator | reverse complement strand
GGGAGGAAGGAGGGAAGGAAGGAAGGAAGAAGGGAAGGAAGGAGGGGAGGAAGGAAGGAAGGAGGGGAGGAAGGAAGGAAGGAGGGGAGGAAGGAAGGAGGGGAGGAAGGAAGGAAGGAGGGGAGGAAGGAAGGAGGGGAGGAAGGAAGGAAGGAGTGGAGGAAGGAAGGAAGGAAGGAAGAGAGGGAGGGAGGGAGGGAGGAAGGAAAAAAGAGGTAGAGAGGGAGAAAGAGAGAAAGTGAGGCGGGGAGGAAAGAAAATTAAAAAGTTATTGTTGATCTAAACTTCACACTTTATACAAAAAGTATTTGATAACAGATCACATATGTAAACATAAAATTCAAAACTATAAAATTTGGAGGGAAAATAAGAAAAATTCTTTGCAATTTAAGGCTAGGCAAAGAATCCTTACACTTGACATCAAGCATAGGATCTATTAAAGGAACATATGATAAATTGTCCATCATCAAAATGAAAAACTTTTGCTCTATGAAGACTCTGTTAAGAGAAGGAAAAGGCAAACTATGGAATAGGAGAAAAAATTGCAGACCATATATCCAGCACAGGATTCGCATCTAGAATATAATGAATCTTCCAAATTGAACTGGAAACAAAAACAATCCAATTCAAAAGACATGAACAGATGTTAAGAGGATATGCATATGGCAAATAAACACATGAAAAGATTTTAGAGCTGGAGGGCGGATGAGGGGTTTCCAGGGCCTGGGGAAGGTGTGCCAATGTGATTATAAAAAAGCAACCCAGGGTTTCTCTGGATGGGAAGTGCCCTGCATCTTGAATGTGGTGGTGGATTCATGAACCCACATACCTGATGCAATTGTGTAGAGCTTAATACACATGCATACACATAAATGACTACAACTAAACCAGGGAAATTTGAGTAAGCTTGATGGCTGGTTGTATACTATTGTTTTACAAAATGTTACCACTGGGGAGGTGGGCAAAGGGTACAAGGCTCTCTCTGTGTTATTTCTTGTAACTTCACATGAATCGAAATTTATCTTGAGAATTTCAATTTAAAAACAAAACAAAGTAAGCATGGTGAACTCCCAGTCTCTTTGTTTCTGGCAAATTTCCCCGCCACTAACATGAGCTAGAGAAGCACCTAGATTTTGTTAAAAGAGGTGGCATAGTAGTTTAATGCATAACAACTAGGATTTTTTTCTTTAAGGGATAGAAATTATCAGAGTATATTCCAATGTAGTGAGGATAAAGATTGCTTTGTGACGTGTGTGTGTGTGCGTGTGTGTGTGTGTGTGTGTGTGTGTGTGTGTGAGATAAGGTTTGGGTGTTTGTCCCCTCCAAATCTCCCAGAGCTGGAGATGGGACCTGATGGGAGGTGATTGGATCATGGGCAGATCTCTCATGACTGGTTTAACATCGTGGCCTGGGTGAGGAGTGGGTGCTGCTCTGAGTTCACAGGAGATCTGGTTGTTTAAGAGTATGTGACGCTTCCTGCCGCTCTCTCTTGCTCCCACTCTCTCCCTGTGATGCGCCTGTTCCCCTTCGCCTTCCACCATGATTGGAAATTTCCTGAGGCCCTCAGCAGATTCAGATGCCAGCACCTTGCTTCCCATACAGCCTGCAGAACCATGAACCAGCTAAACCTCTTTACTTGATTAACTACCAAGCTTCAGGTATTCCTTTACAGCAGTGTAAGAACGACTATTCAGTGTGTACATGGAAAGATGACATTCTTTTCCAGCTCATATAGACATAGATTCTGGGGTGCACTCAGAGCTACTCAGTCCCAGCTGCACCTCCAGTTCTCTGCCTTCTGCTCGACAGAGAGTCCTGGCTGCTTCTGCTGTTGCCTCCTCTCCTAATGACACTGGCTTTCCCAGATGCCCACAGCAGTGGAGGCTGTGCTTTCCATTTGGCCCTCATCACACCTGTGGTGGGGAGAGTACAGCAGCTGCCACTCATATGTTCAACCCAACCAGACCGTGGAGGCTCTGCCTGAAAATGGAGGTGTTATCTGCTAAGCAGCAAATGTTGACTGATGAGAGACAGGAAATGGAAACAGATGACGCCCTTTTCCTCTCCTTGAACTAGACCTTTCTGAGATGCGGCGCTCCGTAGAGCTTCTCCAGCCATCCCACATGGCCCAAAACCCACTGTGCTTGCAGAAGCAGCATAGCCAGCTGGGAACACAGCTCCCTAGGTTTGCGTTCCTCCTCCCCTCCCTGTTCCACCTCACCTGAAATAAAGCCCCAGTCCCAAACATTGCCTTGGGCTATGCTCTCCAGGAAACCTGGATAGGACAAAACAGGTTTATGCAAATGTACATCCAGCATACACAAATACTGTTTGTGTATACTTGCACACACACACGTAAAAGTGTGTCATATTCAGGCTCTAGACCACAACTGGATCCCAATGGAAAACATATTTCTAGAGGTTGTGCCTGAAAGTTTTGCAAGTTGCTTTCACTGCACCCAGTGTAGACTAGCTCTTCAGCTTGTGAATTCCTGTGTTCTCACAGTTCCCCTCACCTGGCACTGCCCATGCGCACAGTCCTGGGGTTAGCAGTTTTCATCTTGGAAGCTGGGAGTGGTTGTGGAGTGGCACCCCCTTGGTCTTCCCTCTGCTTCCTCAGCAGAGTCTGGGTTCTAGTGTCCAGTCTGACAAGGGCAGGAAACCATCCAGGTCTGCCCAGTTGGCATGAAGCTGAGGGGGTCCTGAGAGCCAAGGGAGGAGAGGGGCCCTGGGAAATCCTCATCACTCCTGAAGAGGCTGGTCCCTGTTGGGAATCCCTGGAAGAACATGACATCTTTGGGGGCTGGTGGGGCAGGGGGCAGAAACAGAAACACAACCCTCCTACTCATGGGCACCTCCTGCCAATCAGTCCTTGCACTGAGGCCCAGGATTTCCTGGGACCTCTTTCTGCTCAGCACAGCCATAATCTAATGGGCCAGCTGCACTCCAGGAACCTGTGAAAGGAGAGGGAGATGGCAGCCAGGCTAAAGGACACAGCTCAGCCCAGCTCCAGGTCTGTCCTTACCCTGGGCTTCAGTGTCTTACCTGATCCCAAAACAAAAGTCCAAATACAAATCTTGAGGCACAACTGCTGAAAGGATGTGTGCTGGCTGTGTGTGCATTCTGTGGCCTTTTCTAAGATGATTTGGCCTTGGGATGGTTGGCCAGTCTGTCTCAGAGAAGGCCCTGCCACATCTTATCCTGGCATCACACATAAGGTTTATTCTAAGCCAGCGATGGTCAGCAGATTTCTCAGTTCCCAGGAAGAGAAATCAGAGCACTTCTGCACCCATCTACAGAAATGACCTATGAAGCACAATTAGGGAGCAGGAAGGTGGACAGGGATGCTGCTGAAGGAAATGGCAGCCAGTGAGGCAGAGCTCAGCCTCCATTCCAATATTTCATACTCCATTTTCTCTCAGCCCCAAGCCCCCTCTTCTGTACTCCGCCTGTGACAAGGAGCAACAAGTCTGCCAGCACTGTTGCTCAGATTCTCTCCCAATCCGACTTCCTCCATCCTGGCTCTCATCACTCCACCTAGTGCCATATCAGACTTTCCACAGCTCTGCTCAGGAACCCAAATATGTTCATTGCATGGATCTTAGAATGAGGAGCCCGGAGAATCCCAGCAAATACCTTAGGGCAGCAAAGTGCATGAATTCTGATCTGAATTTTTATTTTCTATATGGTCTCATAGAAGTCACTTATCCTCTGTCTTTTCAATAACAGGCAGAAACATGCTTTTGAAGAAATTACAGAGAGTGACTTCATTTTCTCAAATATGAAGTGAGGTTAGGAAAATTGGTCATTTGTCTAAGTTCTCAAGGTCAGTTGGTATCAGAAGCTGGATAAGAACCCAGGTCCCCTGATTCTCAAACAGATGGAAAAGAAAGCTGAGTAGAAATATGGAGGCCATAGGCAAGGAATTCATGACTAAAACACCAAAAGCATTGGCAACAAAAGCCAACATAGACAAATGGGATCTAATTAAACTCCAGAACTTCTGTACAGCAAAAGAAACAGTCATTACAGTGAACCAGCAACCAACAGAATGGGAAAAAATTTTCGCAACCTACCCATCTGACAAAGGGCTAATATGCAGAATCTACAAAGAACTTAAACAGATTTACAAGAAAAAAAACAAACAAACCCATTCAAAAGTGGGCAAAGGATATGAACAGACACTTTTCAAAAGAAGATATGTATGAGGCCAACAAGCATATGAAAAAATGCTCATCATCACTGGTCATTAGAGAAATGCAAATCAAAACCACATTGAGTTACCACCTCACGCCAGTTAGAATGGCGATCATTAAAAAATCTGGAGACAACAGATGCTGGAGAGGATGTGGAGAAATAGGAACACTTTTGCACTGTTGGTGGGAGTGTAAATTAGTTGAACCATTGTGGAAGACAGTGTGGCAACTCCTCAAGGACCTAGAAATAGCAATCCCATTACCGGGTATATACCCAAAGGATTATAAGTCGTTCTATTATAAGGACACATGCACATGTATGTTCATAGTGGCACTGTTTACAATAGCAAAGACCTGGAACCAACCCAAACGCCCACTGCCGATAGACTGGACAAGAAAAATGTGGCACATATACACCGTGGAATACTATGCAGCCATAAGAAATGATGAGTTCCTATCCTTTGTAGGGACATGGGTAAATCTGGAAACCATCATTCTGAGCAAACTGACACAAGAACAGAAAATCAAACACCACATGTTCTCACTTACAGGAGGGTGTCGAACAATGAGAGCACACGGCCACAGGGAGGGGAGCATCACACACTGGTGTATTTTGGGGGGCTAAGGGAGAGACAGTGGGGAAGGGGTGGGGAGGTTGGGGAGGAATAATATGGGTAGAAATACCAGATGTGGGTGATGGGGGATGGAGGCAGCAAACCACATTGCCGTGTGTACCTATGCAACAATCCTGCATGATCTGCACATGTATCCCAGAACCTAAAGTACAATTTTAAAAAAAGAAAGAAATATGGAGGCCAGTAGTGAAGATCTTGGTAGCCAATAGAAAGCATGTCACATGATGTGGCTAAAAGCAGGAAACAGGAAGAAACAGAAACTGCCTTCAAGTGTGGGGTGTGGGGTGCTGGTTCATGCATGCAAGCTGGGTGCTCACCCAGCTACCTAGAGAAGCCTTTGCTTGCCAGCAGCTGGAAAGAACATCCCTCTTGAAAGACAAACAGGTCTGTGTTGAGCAGAGACGACAGCTGGAGAGTCCCCTGCCTCTCCTCGGTTCTTGCACTGTCTCCATGAGTCTTAGGTTGCCTCTCCTGGAAACTCACCTGTATTTAGCAGAAGCCATCCCCCTACCCAGGACCACAGGGAGGGGGGCAGGAGGCAGCTCATGCCTGTGTGAGTCCAGTGGCATCTCTCTACACGGCCTCCCAAACTAGCCACTCCCGCACCTCCACTCCTCTCTAGCTGACGTCCTTGTCACCTTCTTTGTGAATTCTTCCCATAGCAGCAATCATGCATGAAATGTCTTTGTCCCTACAGTCTATCACTTGGTGCTTTGCATGAAGAACTAAATAAACTGCAAGAATCCAGGACTGTCCCATATGCTGCTTGGTCGTTCATCACATCCACTACGTGCTATGGGAGGTACATATAGATGTGGGGCTGTGGTGCTGTGATGGCTAATGTTATGTGTCACCTCGGCTAAGCTATGGTGCCCAGTTGTTTGGTCAAACACCTGTCTAGATGTTGCCATGAAGGTATTTTTTTAGATGTGATCAATATGTAAATCAATAGGCTTTGAGAAAAGGAGATCACACTCTAAAATGTGGGTGGGCCTTTTCCAATCAGGTGAAGGCCGTAAGAGCAAGGACTGAGGTTTCCCAAAGAAGAAGGAATTCTGCCTCCTGACTGCAACACAGAAACGCTGCCTGAGCTTCCAGCCTCTTCCTCGTGGAATTCAGACTCATGGCTGCAACAGCTACCCTTATCTGAGTGTGCAATGAGCTGGCCTGCCCTACAGACTTCACACTTGCCACGCCCACACTGACATGAGCCAACAATTTAAAGTCACTCTGTGTGTTTGTGAGTTTGTGTGTGTGTGTGTGTCTGTCTGTTTGTCTGTCTCTTTTGATTCTGTTTCTCTGTTTCTCTCAAGAATCCTGACTGATGTAGGTGTCTTCAGGGAGGTCACCTATAGCCAGGGCCTCTACAGTCCCTCAAGACAGCAGTTATCATGCAGAGTCACTGCCGCAGTTTTTGCTGTGAAGGTAGGAAGTTAAAAGATAACAGCAGCAGCGGTAGTGAGCCTTTGTGGTGTGTTTTCCATGGGCTGGAAACTGTTCTGAGCAGTTTACATCATCTTGTTTATTCCTTATAAGTCTCCATGAGGCAAGTTCGTTCTTAAGCCTATTTTTCAGAAGAAATGATGACAGACAAGAGAGAGTTAAAAACTTGTCCCCTGGCAGATGCATGAGCAGTCTCCAGAGCCAAAGCCTGGAGTGTGGACACAGGGAAAGGCTGAGTTCCTACCCGTGGCTCCTCAGCTCCAAAGCCAGACACACTTCTTCAACACCACGGTTGCAAGACCAATCATGGAACATTCCAGGAGGAGATTTGAACAGCAGTCCTCGCCCATCCTGGTTCCTGCTGTGGCCATTCAGCTCACCAGTATGCTTGGCACTCAAGAAGGCACCTCTCCATCCCCCACAAACACGGCCATGCCTTCCCCAGGATGTGCCGCTTCTCAGTGTAACACAATGCATCAGCATCGAGCTTGCTACAAAAATCACATCTCCTGGCAATGTCTGCTGCTCTTAATTGCATCACTTGCTGTGTTCTTCATACAGCCTCCGTCAAAAGAAGCCATCTTACCTCTCCCATGGGATTCTTCTTTCCTGAATCACACAAGCTACTTGATGGTTGCTTTGCAAGAAAACCTGGAATTGCCACCATTCCTTCAACGCCAAACCCATGCATCACTAATACGAAAGTTACACTCCTTTGCTGCCTCCTCTCTTTTATATGCACACAATTAATTCTTTGTTTCAATGCCATATCGTGATATTACCTTTGGGAAGACACATTTAATGGTAATTAAACTCAATAGATACAGTACCAATGATGCACATATGTAGCTGAAGTGACAATAGCCATGGACAGGGAGACTGTGCAACATATCATCCCACTGTAGCACTATTCAGGATAAGAGAGGTGCTGCTAATAATTATTACAGGGAAATTCACATGAGCCAGGACTGCCCCCAGCAAAACGGGACATGGGAACACTCAAGTTACGACCAATTTCATTTGTGTGCAAGCAATGACAATTCCGTTACAACTGTCATCTCCTGGACATCGTCATGCTACGTTATCAATTGTGAGATGCAGCCCATCTGATTGCAGAGATGCTAAAAGATAGGGTGAAAGTGCATCTTAGTATTGATGAATTAGGATGCCTTTGTCATTTGGGAAGGGCCTCATCCCACCTACAGGGGCTGTGTTCTTTCCAGCCTCTCGTATCTCTCTCTCCGCTAGTCTGTAATAGTCACTTTCCATCTATGAAGTTGTTACCTCTCCTAACATGTGGATGAATTGCAAGGGCCCATATCCTGATCATGGCACCCATCCTGATTGGATGACCTCAGCCTCTCTGTGAACATAGGAGCCAAGCTGCAGTCGGGGACACCACTGGGGAGGCCTTCAGCCCTATCCACTTCCATCCAAGGGCAGGGTGATGCCGGGTTACAGAGCAACCATTCTAGCAACAGGAGTGGGAAGGTGGGAAGCGGTGGCAAGAGGCCAACAGTGCCCCTCCCTCTTTGGCCCCCTCGCCATCAGCAGCCTCTTTTTCTATTCCACGTGCCCACTATACGGGAGCAGTCCCTCGGTCTCCCAGGGGAGTAACCATCAGTGCGCAGGCATGTAGTTTGGCGCAAACAAGCTCAAAGCTAGCTTTAAATTCTTAGGTTGCTCATGTGTGTTAAGGGTTTCTCCCACCTGCCCTTCCCTCTGTCTGTAGGACTGCCCCTTCCTCCTCCACCACCACTTCTCTCAGCACCGCAGAGCCTGCACCCTAAAGTCCAGGCACCTGGGTTCAAGCTAATCCTCCTGCCTGGTTCAAGTCCACACCCTTCCATTCCCTCGTGCCTCAGCCCCTTAGCCTGGAAGCTGGAAACTGTGAGCAGGACTCATGCCCAGAGCTGTTTTGAGGCTTGATGAGTTAATGTCATAAGTTCCTGAGAACAGTGCAGGGATATGGTCGGCACAGTGTGAGGCTGGCTCTGTTAGACTCACTCGTATTTGCTTAGTGGAGGCTTACGAATGCTCTCACTTTCAGCTCAAATGTCCTATTCCCAAGGAGGCCCCTGCAGGGAGTTCTGAGTGTCTCCTATGCGGGTTTTGTCGATGTTGGCTGTCCCGTTTGCCCTGTCTCAATGCTTCATCAGTACTTGTCTGCGCCTCCACCCTGGAAGATGAGCTCTCTGAGGTCAGCACCTATGTGGTTTTGTTCATCAGTACACCCCAGGGTCTCCCAGTACAGGGTCCGGCATGGAGTGTGCTTACATTAAAGATTCGTGGGATAAGTGGGTGAAGGATTAATAGATGTCGCCACCATATGTATCACATTAAAATAAATCTGCATGCTTTGTTGACTTAAATAGGGAATGTGCAAGCTCTGATTTACATGCAGGCTCTCAGGAGATTGAGGAGAGGCCAACGAGGGCCTTTGCCCCATCAGGGGAGTAAACCTGGCAGTTCTGCTGCTGCCATTTCCTGAGGGGCCGGCAGACAGAAGCTGCAGAGAGGAAAAAAGCTGGCACTCTCTAAGGAAGCCCTCAGTTTCTGGATGTTTCCTTTCCTTTCAGTGCACAGATCTTGGAATATAACACCAATTGGTCCACATTGCTGTCTCCAGGCTGACGTAAGCAGTAAGTGGTGAGCCCTGAGCTGACACTCATCCTCCCTCCCTGGGAATGTGTCCAGCACTGGGCTGGCTGTGTTTTACGTTTTCCACTCAGAGGTGGAAAAAGAGGGAGCATACCCAGGAGGCAGTGGTCCCCAGGATGCTGGGGAAATCTGTGTTCAGCCTGAGAGCAGACCTAAACCGAGGGCCAGGCCTCCTGCCTCTAAGGCTCAGGAGAAGGAGCCCAGCATTCTGGCCAACCTCAGAGCCAACAAGTGGAGAAACATTGCCCTGTCTCCAGGCAAGGCAAGGTCAAAGGCAGTGAAGCTTAGTGATGACGATGGGGAAGGTGGGCAGCCCCCTTCATTTGCTGGCCGCAATGCCATGTCTAATTTGATTCATCACCTGGAACTGGGAGAAAAACTAATTTTTTTGAGCAGGAATGTGTGTTGAATTCATATCCCAAGTTCGTGTTTGGGTTGGATCGGGGTGGCGTGGATGATTGGAATGGAGAAAAATACATATGGGGCATCTGTGGGGTCTGGCCAGTGACACACACAGTCCTTCCATTCTGTCAGCCTTGTGACAAATGCATTGTTATCTGCACAATTAGAAGATGAGACCAAGGGTCTGAGAACTGATGTCCTTCTCTCACGGACAGTCTGCTTGTAAGTGACCAGCCAAAACTCAGATTCAGACCCAGGCTTCCAAATGCACGCTCTTCCCTGGGTCCCTACCAGGCCAGAGGGGCCGAAGCACAGGTAGAAGCTGGATCAGGGTCACTTATTTACGAAGCTGTGAAGTGAGGCATTGTGCTGCCAGGAAACGGAGCAGGGCGCCTGGCCCTGGGACACTCCGGTTCTTGCTTGCTCCCTCTCCCTCATTTGGGTGGGGGAATTGCCCACCCTGAGCTGAGACAGTGGGTCGGGAGGTTGAAGTCCCAGCCACAGGAGGGGCTTTATCGTGGCTCCCCCACACCTCACCCCACCACTCGGGGATAGACTCATGCCATCTGCCCAGCTCCAGAGACCAGCAATGGCCCAGCCCCGCGTGGCCTGTCCTCCTCCTCCCACTCTCTCCTGCCCTGAGAAGGAGTCTCTCACCAAGGGGAGAGCCAATCCCAGGGGTCAACTGCGATCCATGACCCTCGCACTGTTGTCTAAAGCCACATTATTTGAAATTCCTACTTTGCCTTTGTATTTTCTTTTAAAAAATATAAATGTAATCTCTGCTTATTAAAAATATGAGTGATACAGAAGCTCATACAAAAAAGAAAGCTTTTTCTTTTACCCTCTCCCCTTCCCAATATCCCAGCTAACTATTAAAATATATAGAACTTTCTACATATGTGCAAATGTGTGCTTACATAGATGCACCTGCATGTGTGTGTATGTGAGGTGCTGTGTAAGCATGTTGCATGTGTGTGTATGTGAGGTGCTGTGTGTGCATATGTGTATGTATGTGAGGCATTGTGTGTGTATGTGTGTGTATGTGAGGTGTTGTGTGTGCATGTGTGTGTATATCAGGCACGTGTATGTATGTGTGTGTGTGTGAGGTACTGGGTGTGTAT
>NW_016107522.1:1560343-1586794 GCF_001604975.1 Cebus imitator | reverse complement strand
GTGTGTGTGCACACAGAGGGTCATGTTCTCCCTGTCATGCATCCACTGCTGTCTCCTGTGATGTGACCCTGTGGTCTCCTTGCATGACTGGACACAGAGCTCTCGCTTTATTGTGATGTGTTCACTTTTGCTTCCTCCACAGGCAGGTCCTCCGTTTCCCCAGATCCACCTGTGGCCTTGGTTCATGCCTCTCTCCTGCCCAGAACGCCTGCTCAGCACCCACTAGGGCTCCTAACCTGGGCAGTTCCTAAACCACCATGGAGACAGCTCACCGGTCCTCTGAGGAGCAGCCTCCCTGTCCCCACACAGGGCGCTGAGGTCGGCTTCCTGGGCTCCCGCTTCGTACCCACGGGGTCCGGGGCTAGCAGCAGAGAAGGGAACCTGAGGAAGGTGACCAAGTCAACACGGGGTCTCAGATGTCGTCACAGCGGTGAGAGAATAGATGACACCCCTTTCGCGTGCGACTGGTGCATGGGTGACAGGGTTTAGCAACTCCTGCTCACCTTTCTGGGCCTTTCTCTCATCATGCAGTGCAGAGGGTGAGCCCTTCATCCAGGAAGGCTTTGCTGAGATCCCCTCCTGCCGGCCCCGCACTTGGGTCCTTGACTGGGTTTACAGACAGCTGGTGGGGCTGAGAAGGCTTCTCCACAGGGTGGAGGGTGAAGAGGATCTCCAGGCAGCAGCAGGAATGTTCTGCAGAAGGAGGAGGCACCGCATATTTATTTAGCTCAGAGCACTGCAGGGCAGGTCACCGCAGGAGGTCTGCTAGTGAGGAGAGTCGCTCACGTAATCAGACATGCATTCTGGAAAGGTGGCTGTGGCTGCAGTGGAAACAGTGCTCCCGAGAAGCATTCATTCCTTGTGTTGGGGGAGCCCTGCCGGGAGGCAGATGCGCAGGGCAGGAGCAGGGCATAGTGGGAGCTGGGGGCAGCACTCCCCAGGGTGTGGGGCTGGAGCTCTGGCAGGACCGGCCCTGGCCTTTATTGGAGCCAGAAGGCCAATTGAGGGCAGAAGTGGCCTGAAGGGCAGGCCAGCCCAAGGAAGCCCTTTCCAGGAGTTAAAAGAAAAACTTCAGCCTAATTAAACGTAAAGGAGTCTAACTGAGCAACGAACAATTCGTAAATCAGGCAGCCCCAGAATCACAGCAGATTCAGAGAGACTCCAGTGGTCAGAACACATTTATAGACCAAAAAATGTAAAGTGACATGCAGAAACCAGAAGTGAGGTACAGGACAGCTGGGTTGGTGACACGTTGTTGGTGGCCTTGTGTGAAGTTTGAACACTCAGCCATGTGTGAGAGGCAGAAGTGTGGCTGCCGGCATTGGCCAAGACCTGGCGATTGCTACAGGTGCGTAACTCCTAAGCTATGTTTTCAGTCTTGTCTGCCTATTAAGCTAGGTTGCAGCTCATCCACCAGGACTCAAATATAGAAGTAGGGAGTCCCTCTCCGGCCATATTTAGCTCACTTTAACACAAGGTTGCTCTGCAAAGTTTCCGAGGGCTGTGGCCTCTGGGCTTCAGCCATGACGCAGGTGCATTGTCCTCTATGGTCTGAACGCACAAGAAAACTGCCCAGCACAGCACTCCAGTGAGGCGCGTGTGATTTCCTAGCTGCTGTTTGCTGTAGGGAGCAGCCTGATGGGTCAGCCTGGCTTTAGTGTTTCCCGGGCAGCTCCTGCAGAGGGCAGCCCGCACATGGGGAAGGTGGTGTCTGTGCCAGGCTGCATCTCTGGTGGAGAATGGCTCATGAGAAAGAACAAGGATGCTGCGTCTCCGCCCTGGACGTGCAGAGCTCAGGGGACTGGTGGAGAGACACACAGGACGCTGTCATTAAATGTGCAACTGCGTCTCATAAACCAGCGGGTTTGCCACAGCCACTGGCTCCGAGACTGTGGACTTAGCACCACAAATGTTTGTCTTAAAGGGCCATCCCTGCTCCTGCCCCTGAAGGCCTGGACTTGGAACTTGGAGGAGTTCTGGATGGAGAGGTTTTCAAGATTTTAAACAGATCCGCAGACCCACTACACCACCAAGCAGAAGGCAGCATGCTCATGGGTGAAAGCCACCAAAGCCGTCCTTCCAAGTGGACGGGCATGGCTGTGAGGAGCACCTGCTATGCACAGGTGCTAGCAATGCCACAGTTTGCCCCGGATCCCACACTGACCAGATTCCAGTGATTCCAATGTCCATCCATGCTGCCCTGGGCCTCAGGTGGTCCCTCTTTCCACCCCACGCTGCCTCCTCTCCACGCCCGGGCACCGGTCTCCCAGGGGCTGAGTGCAAAGCCATTGAGTCACGGTTCCTGGAGATGGGGCTGAGGTCCAGTCTGATTCTCCTGGAACCAAGGCACCTGAGCCCCCAACCTGTCACACATCAGCAGACTCACCATGAGAGCACCTGTGAGTCGTGGGGGAAGGTTCCAAACCCTCTTCCCTCGCAGCTCTTCTCTAGCCCATGAGTAACACGGCTAATGTTTTTCAGACTACACACCTAGGCTTCCACACACAGGTCCAAGATCCTTGGTCCTGTATCTTTAACCCAAATAACGGATTATGAAGAGGTTTGGAAGGGGAGGTGGGTGCTGAGCGGAGAGGCTGTAACTCCCAGGCTTGCAGTTGGCTGGATTTTATAGTGCTCCCAGCATTTTTTCATCTGTCCTATTCAACACTCACCAAATACAGAACACACAGGGGCCTCCTTCCCTTTGGACTCACGTGGAGCTGGGTTCCTGGGAGGCACTACTGCTTGCCCAAGCCCAGGAGGCTGGCCCCTGGGTTCTGGGCTCCTCCATCTCACCCAGATCAGCATGTTTGGCCCATGGGCAGGCTGCTGAGCCCTGCACCCTGCAGGGAGGAAAGTGGCACCAGCCAAGGCCACAGGTGGATCTGGGGACATCAAGGAGATCTGTGTGGATGAAGAAAAGTGAATGAGAATCATCATAAAGAA
This sequence comes from Cebus imitator, assembly GCF_001604975.1. NCBI lineage: Eukaryota > Metazoa > Chordata > Mammalia > Primates > Cebidae > Cebus > Cebus imitator. Next base: position 1,583,848 of record NW_016107522.1, on the reverse strand, counting down.
AATGCTAGAGCTCCTTGCCCAGACATGGAAGGAGACCCCAGCATGATGCCACAGAAGCCAGCAAGTGGATGTATAATAGGTAGAACATGATCCCACGCAGGCACGGGCACACACACATGCGCACACACGCAGACACAGACACACACGTACATGCACACAGACACACACGTAGACACACACATGCATGCACATACACACACATGCACAGACACATCAGACACACACACATGCATACATGCACACACACGCACGCATATGCAGGCCCACGTGCACACACATGCAGGCACACAGCACACACACAGATGTATCTATATAAGCAAGTGTTTGTGTATGCAAATAAAGATCTGGAAGTTTATGTAACCAGCTGGGATATTGAGGTAGAGGAAAAGAAAAAGCTTTCTTATTTTTGTACATATGTCTATGTTGTTTGTATTTTTATAAGTGGGTATATGACACAGATATTTTAAAAAGGACAATACAGAGGCAAAGTATGAATTTCAAGTCATGTGAGCAGTGTGGATGCAGACAACTGCGTGGGGCTCGCGCCCCTGCAGGTGCCCCTGCGGCCGTTCTCCATGGTGCTGGTCTGGATATCTCTCCACAGTTCCCACCGGGATCTGCCCCGACTTTGTGGGGGACTACTTCTAGGAGACTGAGGGCAGGAGGGGCGAGGGAAGGTGGACCAGCCTGGGGAGCCAGGCCATCGCTGGTATCTTCCGAAGCATCCGGTTCGCGTGAGCTTATCCCTGCTAATGGGGTGGTGCACCCACCCGCAAAGCCCCTCCTGTGGCTGGGGTTCCATCCTCCTGACCCACTGGCTCAGCCCAGCGGGGAGAAGGAACAGCTGTGCTCCAAGCTGAAGGTGTGGAGCGGCAGGTAGGTTTAGGGATGCTGGAGGTTCACTACAGTGGGGGATGGCTGGTCGGTGAGGGAGGGTGGGAAAATTAGGCTGGAGTGTGTTGGGGGCTTCGACGGGGTGTGAACCTCCTTCTGAGGTGGGGTGTCTAGAGGGCACTGAGGGTATCTAGAAGGCACTAATTCCAACATATTGGCAGTTTAAGAAGCTCCCCCTCAGGCTCTGAGGGAGACCATTGCTGAAGTCTTTAGCCAGATTTGGCACTGGGGACATCTAGAGAGAGTGGGTTATGGGTAAAGTCATGACATGGTGATGGGATGGGAAAGAGGTTGGCTTTAAGGAGGCAGGCCTGTGATGGACGGAAGCTGGGAGAGGCTGAAGGGGTGTCATGGTGGGTGGACTGCTGGGTGGGGGTGGTGCCAGGGGTGCATTGTCTGCCACAGGAGGGGCAGGGCCGCTCTAGCAAGGACACCCTGAGGACAGCTGGGGACTCCTGCCTCAGCCCTGTGCTCCCTGAGCCTCAGTCCCTCATCTGCCAAATGCGGACATCGTGTCAAGACACTGGCACAGCAGAGCCCATTCGCTCAGCACAATTGCCCCAAAAATGGCCAGGAAATCGGGGCTTGCAGACCTCTCCTCAGCAGTGCCACCACCACCACCAGTCTGTGGGATAGAAGTGCCCTGCTCTTGCAAAGCCTCTCGGCAAAGCAGGTTGCAGCCCATCCTGACTACCCTTCCCCCAGCCAACAGCAGGAGGCTGGTGCCTGGCCAGGACAGCTCTGAGAGCCCATGCAGACCTCCCCAAGAAAGCCGGAGGGAGGCAAGGAAGAACCCACGATCACTAAGATTCGCAAGGCGCCCTGAAGTTCTGCTTCGTCAGGCTTATTTACACAGCTTCGTCTTTCGCTTACGCATATTTGCACAGCGAAAGAAACGATGAGGCCCAGACAAAAGAGGGAGCTAATCCCTTCAGCCATTAAAATCATACTGCCAGTTGGCCCCTTGAGAAAGTAAAATTACAGTTAGCATATGATTGAACAATTCTGCTTCTGGGTCTATCCCCAGAAGGATTGAAAGCGGGGTCTCAGATACCTGTGCTCCCACGTTCATAGCGGCATTATTCATGGGCACCACGAGGGGCAAACAACCCATCTTCATCACATACTTAATGGTTAGGCACTATGTGGCACATGCATACAATGGCACATCATTCAGCCTCAGAATGCAAGGAGATTCTGACGCATGCCACAACATGGGTGAACCTTGAGGATGTTACACAAGGTGAAATACGCCAGTCACTAAAGGACAGATACTGTGTGATTTCACTTATATGAGGTCCCTAAAGTAGCCAAATCCACAGAGACAGAAAGGAGGATTGTGGGGACTTCATGCTTAACAGGGACAGAGCTTCGGTGTGGAGAGGGTGAGGGAGCCCTGGAGATGGATGGTGATGATGACTGCGCAGCAATGTGAGTGGCTTAATGCTGCTGAACTGTGCATTTCAACATCATTAAGACGATCCATATATATTTTGAGATGGAGTCGGGCTCTGTCGCCCAGGCTGGGGTGCAATGCTATGGTCTTGACTCACTGCAACCTCCACCTCCCTGGTTCAAGCATTTCTCCTCCCTCAGCCTCCCAAGTAGCTGGATTACAGACATGTGCCACCACGCCTAGCTAATTTTTGTATTTTTAATACAGACGGGGTTTCACCATGTTGGCCAGGCCGGTCTCGAATTCCTGACCTCAGGTGATCTGCCCACCTTGGCCTCCCAAAGTGTTGGGATTACAGGCATGAGCCACCATGCCCGACCTAAGATGATACATTTTATGTTATATGTGCTGTATCGCAATTTTTTAAAAAAATATAGCAAATAATACTACCACTGCCCGTGACCATGCTCCTCTGCAGCTGCGACACCCAGGCCCTCGCACTGTAGCTGTTCAGGGTGCCTGGGACCTCAGTCTCCTCTTGAGGCCCAGGGATGGGAATGGCTTCCCATGTTGCTACTCCCCATATGCCTTGCTCACCCTTAGAAACTTTTTTGATCTTACCTTGCAAATGGACCCTTGCTTCAATTTCTTTCCCCTGAAAAATAATAGCAAGGCTGCTAGTAGAGTCGTTTTAGCCACAAGGGCAGCAGGAACGCGTGCCACCGTCCGATGGGACATCCTCCAGGCTTGTGTGTGACAGCCATGCTCAGCAGTGTCAGCCTCACGCCTGGAGAGGGCGCTGCACTGGACATGATGAGGTACCACCCCGATCTCAGTGGCTCCCTCAGACATTGCAGAGCATCTCTGTCGTGAAGCCCACCTGATTCCAGGAATACAACTTAGCAGGAAGCCGTTTGTGATGCTGGTTAATAATCTTCTAAGCCCAGCAGAAGGCACCCAATCCTCCTGACTACATGGTAAGCTCATTGTACATGAGGACTTCCATTAACCATGACTCTCCCTAATGGAAGGGAATAAGAACCCAGTGTGGACTTGGAATGGTAGCAATTGCACAGCCTTGGAGTGGAGGAAAGAGTGCTCGCAGTGGAGGCAGTGAGGTCGGTGCCCTGAGAACAGGGATGCCACCCAGAGAGCTGCTGTGGTCAAGCATGCGGTCTGCGCAGGATGAGGGTCCTCATCAGCCAGTCCAAGCACCATTGCAGACGCCTCTCCATGACCCCACAAGCTAAGCCAACAGGCAGCAGAGGACTGAGGTGCCTTGTCCCGCTCGGTTCAGCAGCAGCTCTGGGCGCCATTGCCTTCCCTGCATGAGTCTGGCTGTGCCAAGCCCCTGCCTTTCCTCAGCCCTGCTGCCGTGGGCTCCAGCCTCTGCACATCCTGTCCTATCCAGCTCTCCTCGGCCTGCCCCTACCTTGGCTGCCCTGCCACAGCCTTCAAATTCACTCAGTTATAGCTGCTTCCCAGGAATGCCCAAGCCTGGGCTGGGCACCCTCTTCTGTGTCTCCACAGACACCCCCCACCGCCTCCCCTCAGCCCTGGCCCTTAGCCGCCCTCCAGTGAGCATGTGTGTGTTTACTCGGTGGTGTCCCGGCTCAGCCTGAGGGCTCCGTGGGGGAAGGAGCTCACTGCCACACCTCTCCGTGCCCAGTGCCTGTGGAACCCTCAGGGATACCAAACACCCAGAGACTATTGGACCTATCCCTTACCCATGCGCCCCACTCTGTCCTCAGGCAGGATGCTGAGTTCCCTGCCCCCCATGGCGCCTGCGAGGGAGTATGTCCTTCCCCAAGGAACAGGAGGCCACAAGCTAGAGCCCAACTCCAGACGGTAAGGCTCGCATGAACCCAAAAGAAACTTCCAGAAACCAAAATTTCCTCAAGGGCCTCTGAGGGGTTAAACAACCTCAACTTCTGCCCAGGCCACTGGCCAGGACTGAGCCTCCACCCTGGACAGGACTCAGCAGTAGCTTTCAGCACAAAACAAAGAGAAGTCACCCTGGCCCTGGGAAAACACGGCACTGACTTAAAAAAAACAATGGCCCATTCAGCCTCTTTGACTCTTTAAGGAGACACAAAAAAAGTACATAAACATTTATTACTGTACGAGCAGTATATTTCATTTTATGTGGTGTGTGCTTTGTTCCACTGGTGACTCAACACCCTCAACAAGAAAGGCTCTGGAGCGCTGGTCAGGCAGGTGATTCTGAGAAAGAGGCTCCAGAGCACATGCCCGGAAACAGCCGGTGAGGGGGTAAACCAGAGGGCTGGGGTCTCACAGCACAGTGCATGCTCTGGGGGCTGAGAGACTGAGCACAGAGAAGGGCAGACCGTCCGCTTCCAGAACATGCAGGAGAGGGTGTGATTGACCAGACTGGGGATCTGGGACCATGGACTTCTCCTCCGAGGGGAAGCCAGCGTGTGCCCGTTTTAGTATGGGGGAGAGGACAGGAGAGACGTGGGGAGTGGGCACTCCTGGGAGGGGTGCACTTCCCCGAGGGCGGTGGGCCTACTGCACCAGACGCTTCCCTGAAGGGGGATCATATAAACATGTCGTGCTCGCTCCAAGACCCACAATTCCCCACCCTGCCTCTTAGAAGGCTGGTCAAGCCCAAGGGGATCAAGGGAGACCACAGGGGCCCTGAAATTCCCTGGAAGCACAAAGAGCTTTCTGACTTTCCCCCAGAATTCCTGAGGCCAAAGATCGTATGACTAATGGGCTGGACCCTTCTTCCTAGCCCCAGAAAAGATGCTGGGCGGCAAGTTCCCAGGAGACATGGCATGGAGATTCCACAGAGCACCAATAGCAGCAAGTCACCCACTATTGAGAGCAGCAGCTCAGCAAGGAAATGAGGGGTCATGATAGGCAGCATGGAGAGGGGACAGGTGTGACCCAGGTGTGCGAAGAGAGTCCTGGTGGGCAGCGTGGAGAGGGGACAGGTGTGATCCAAGTGTGCGAAGAGAGTCCTGGTGGGCAGCGTGGAGAGGGGACAGGTGTGATCCAGGTGTGCGAAGAGAGTCCTGGTGGGCAGCGTGGAGAGGGGACAGGTGTGACCCCGGTGTGCGAAGAGAGTTCTGGTAGGCAGTGTGGAGAGGGGACAGGTGTGACCCAGGTCTCCACCCCTTCTTCTTGTGCATGCTGAAGCTACTCATTTGAACTTACTGGACCTCCTTTTCCTTATCTGCAAATCGATAGTCTTAGTAGTGACCTCTGAGGCTCACCAGGAACCCACAGCAGGTGATGAGTGTGGCCGCCTGCTCTTTAAGGAATACGGGGAATACATGGCAGAGGCAGGCCTCTGGCCGCTAGCAGGGGTTCCTTGGGCAATCGGAGGCCACACTCCCCACAGGCCCAGCTTTTTCAGGCCTGATCCGCTTCCAGCCCCACCCACCACCCTCCCACTGCGTGTCCTGCTGTCCGTCCCTGCCACCTGGAACATGCTGAACCTGCCCCCGTGACCCAGGGTGCCATTGCCCTCTCTGTTCCTTCTGCCACCAGTGTCCTAGGTCCCCACGGCTGCCTCCTCCCTCATGTCCTTCTAGATGCTGACACATGTTACCTTATTGGAGGCCCTATACCTGGTCTAAAACAGAGCACACACACACACACCCTCTGTGTTCCCTCTACCCCCCCTCACTTTTCCTCCTTCTTAGCAGTACTGATCACCCCATCACACTCTTTGGCTCTGGCGAGGGCATGACTGGGAACCGACAGTCAGTCCCAGGCTCTCTGCCCTTGGTGCTTCTCAGAGGCAGGGAGTATGTGTATCTGCAAAGGGACGCAGCCACACCAGTGCCAGCCTCCTCGCAGGCTCACGGTCCACCAGAGCCCCAGCTCCTCTGCCACAGAGGGCCACAGCCTGTGTCTTCCCAGGGCAGCAGTGCCTTCCCGGGTCAGCCTGGGGTTGCCCTGTCCTTTCCCCTCCTCTGCTCCTCCAGAGTCCAGGGCCCAGCCCCACCACAGAGGGTGATCAGCAGGACTCTCCCAAAGAAGGCAGGTTCTAGCTTCACAGCAGAACAGATGCAGTGTGATCAGAAAGTGCCAAAGAGAACGAGGAAGATGAAAGGGAAAGTGGTGAGAGCTATGAAATCCACACCGAGCCTCCTTTAATCTCAGCTCGGTTTTAACCACCCCAGGCAGCTTGAGAAGTGCAGTATTTAATGGTTCCTTTAACAGCCTCATCAATGGCCGGGAGGTTTGAAGCGCTTGACTGGGAATGGAGACGTATGTGTCCCCTCCATGCCTGGTCTCCTCCCAGTGGGGAATCCTGACAACTTGTCTCTGCCTCAGTGTCTCCACCCTTCTTCACTTGTGCTGGCTGAATGGAGGAATCAGAAGGCATCCAGGCACGTCCTCACGTCAAGGAGTACAAACAAACCCTTCGGCTGCATTTGCCTCCAAGTCAGAGGTCTTCGGGGAGTACAGCAGAAATATCTTGCTTTAGAACCTGTTGGTAAACACTTGGGCCATGGGATAACACTGCAGGGCCTCTGCAGCACCTTGGAAGGGGCCCTTGAGAGTAAGTGGCCTGAAGGTCACTATCTTCCACACATCCACCCAGGGCATACACCCAGGGCACACGCCCAGGACGCATGCCCAGGACACATGCCCAGGGCACACACCCAGGACACACACCCAGGGCACACACCCAGGGCATCACCTTCGATGCACCTGCCCAGGTGTCTAGGAAGCCTTCCTGCACCTGTGTCACAGTGGTCTGCAGGAGATGGAAGACATGACGTTATATCTACATAAATAGAGCAGAGACACAGATGTGGACGTGTGCGCACATATTCAGAAACAACCTCATACAGATTAAGGGGACCCTGCACACACACTCATACCTATGTACCATTGACCCAATGGTCTCTTACCCACCAAAGTCCCAGGAGATGCCACCAAGGGAGGACTCTTTTCTTGAGATGCTCTTTGGTAGCAGAACAAGTCATCCCAACAATGGAAAGACGTGTTGATAGCCAGACCAAAAACTAATGGCCTCGGCAGTTTTACTGTGTGTGCACAAAGGATTTATCAGGAGCGCCAGGGTCCCCAGACACTGGGCAGTCCCCAACCTTGAGGACGACTGGCACCGATCCACCCTGGTTTCATGCTGGCCCATTCACCAGAGCACGTCCTTCCTCACATACCTGAGACTGATGCTTTCTCGAATGGTGCTGCAAGAACCTTGGCCCACGTCCATCTCCCAGCTAAGGCCCAGGCATCCAGACTCATCACCGCAGTCCAAGCAGGGCCCTGGATTCAGGTGAGGCTCTAGGATGGAGGAGGCGACAGACTGCATGGCCCCGCAGGGAGACACAGGGATGGGCCTAGAGCAAGGGTACAACCTGGCATCTGCTGCAAACAACCTTTCCTGATGCACAGCTGGGACCCACATGCAAAATCCCTTTCTACCCCATCTACCGTGGCACCAAAGGGGCCACAGAGCCCTGGCAGCCTATGGCCACTGGCAGGCCACACTCCCCGCAGGTCCAGCTTTGCACCCAGGCTTTGGGTCCAGCTATTGTGGGGGAGCGCAGGGCAAGGGCCCTGCCCCCACCTCTGTGTGCCTGGAGCTAGTGTACCAGGCACGGAGTGTGGCATTCACTATAGACCTGGTGAACTAAACAGAACTGGCCTCCTGGGAGCTGCTGCCAGCATTCCTCCGGTCCTGCCGTGGTTCCTGTGTGATGGCACTGGGGACAATGGAAAGGAAGCAAGAGATCTGTATCTCGTTTGGAAATGTCATAGGAGTGCCTGAGATTTTAGAGAGAAGACCACGGGGTGGACTAAGAGCAGAGAGCTTCAGGGAACAAGCCTGGCCTCCCAGTCAGGTGCCTTCAGTTTAAAGCCCTGGTCTGGGGTTACTTCCTGGATGTCAGTGCCTAAGCACCCCATTTAGCTTTGACATTCTTGCTGATGAACAGGAAATTGTTAAATCTGTGTCAGGGGGTCTTCTGAGAGCTAAATGAGATGCGGCACCCACATCAGGCAAGATAAGCTATAGGAGCCATAGCCAGCCACTTGCTCATTCACCCTCTCATCCTTTGCAGTCCGCAACGTAGCCAGCCACTCACTCATTCACCCCTCACGTCCTCCGCAGTCCACTGGGGACCCTGAGGCAGGTGCCCTCCTCCCAGTCCCCAGGCAGGCAGAGTGACTGTCACCCTAGGAATGTGGCTACAGAGGCAGATGGGAACAGAGTGCCCCTGGGCAGGGAGCACGGTCTCCATTCCCACTCTCCTCATGACCACAGCAAACTCTTAACTGTGCCCTGGGTCAGTGCGATGGGGAAGGACAGTTCTGGGGAAGAGACAGGCCAATCTTTGGGAATAGCCCACGGAAACCAAGAGCCTGGTTCTGGTGCAGCCTGGGACAGTCCAGATACTCAAACAGCACCAGCTCCTTTCCCCTCTGTTTAAGGTGTGGCTTTCAAATAGGAAGACTGTTATCCTGGTGAGCTGGTGGAGTCTGTTTTTTCTTAAAAACAGTCCCTCTCCTGCACCCAGCCACAGGGGAACACCACATCAAGGGGAGCCGCTAGTGGGAAACTTTCTGAAAGGCTCTGGAAGAGGCAGGCGGCCAGGACCCAGACTGGCAATGAGGAGAGGAAGGGGCTTCCCCATGGGAGTGGTCTGATGGCAACAGTAAGGTGACTTAAGTTGAATTTGGTAACACCCATGAGGAGGCAAGATGGAAAGCTGTCATACTGCAATGGATCCACACCCCTTCCAATGCACCCGTTAGTGTAAAAAAATCCAATTAAAAGCCCAAAAAGAATTTGAACTACTAGGATTGAGTCTGGCAGAACATAAGAGAAATCTAACTATAGTAACTTAACAAAAAAAGCATTTATTTTTTCTTTTAATAGAAAATTCGAAGATAGACAATCTAGGACTGGTACAACCACCGTACGATGCCAAAGGGAACCCTATGTTCCCTTATATTTTTGTTGTCTTTCTGTATCCTGTTAACTCAGCTGTTCCACATGCACAAAGCAGCTGCTGCTGCTCCAGACATCTCAGCCACATTCCAGTCAGGACGAAAGGGGAGAAGGTGCACACCAGATTAGTATGTCCCTTTTTATCAGAAAACAAAGTTTTTTTTCTGGTAGGCTAGGAGAAAAAATTTCATTGTATCTCATTGGTAAGAGCTGGGTCAACATGTCCATCAATGTCATGAGGGAGTCTAGAAAAAGAGAATGGAAATTAGACAACTAGCAATGAGGAGCTTCAGGACTCAACAAAATTCTAAATTTCACCTGTGAACAAAGAAGGAAAAAAACAAGAAACAGTACAATATTGAGGCGGGGAAAGGTCCTTCGGGATATCCAAACAATTGACTTAGCAAATAAATGAGGTTAGACCTCACCTTTTAGCATGTATTTAACAAATTACAGAGGCACTAAATAACTAAATGTAAAAGCAAAACCACAGAATGACTTAACAGATATGTAGGCGACTCTGCAACACTGGGATATATTTTTAAACCTGATACCAAAGACAAAATCATGAAGAACGGCAGATTCGACTGCATTGGGAGTAAATATATTTGAGAAGCAAAAATGCAAAATTATAAAGTTAAAAGGCAGGCATCATTTAGGGAAATATTTGCTATGTTCATAAAATTGTTAATATTGCCTGATGTTCAGACTTTCTGCAAATCAATAAGAAAAAGACAAGAAGTAAATGCTTAGCTTATAAAAGAAGAAATTTCTGTGTGCCAGAGAAAACAATGAGAAGGTTTTAAACTCCCTAATAGTCAAGGGGATCCTGGTTAAAGAAATAATGGATTGCTACTCTTTACCTCCAATTCATGTATATTTTTTAGTCTATGATTTGGAAGTTGTGGAATTATAGTTGCTTTCTATATGCTCTTATTGTCTGACTCCTGCAACATGAGGCGTGACTTGTTTAATATACAAGTTATTTTAAACACTGTGACTCACAACTACCCAGTTCCACCTCGGGAGTGTGAACTCAGCCCTCTTGAGCCAAAACATGACTTCCTGTCCTTCCAGTGGTGTTTATGGCACATCCCAACGTGCATGGTGCTGTGAGAGACGTTTCAGTGTGGGACATGATGATGATTGGGGTGCTCAGGGACTCTGGAGCCCAGTCCAGATGCTCGGGCCCCTGCAGACTCTTCCTTCCGCTTGGCCCTGCCTCACCGAGCCAGGTGTATGTGCATCTCAGAGCATGTGTTCCTCATGGACCACAATGCTTCGGAGGCTCATTGCCCTTCGTTCATGTCAGATATGCAGTTCAGATCTCTCCTCCTCTAGGCAGCCTCCCTGGCATTCCCGTGCTGCAGATGTAGATGGGGACCCCACCTCTTTGCCCCCACAGTTCTTGGTTAGCAGTGGCATGTGCACATCTTTGCTTCTGTTCTTTCAATATCTAACACAGAGTAAGTGCTCAGCTTGCTGAAGGGAGGCAGGGAGGGAGAAAGAGTAAATGTTCTGCTCCTGCCAAAACCAAGCACAGACTATGGGCGATGGGCACTCACAGGAGGGGGTGATCCTGCCTGCAAGAAGGCTGGGGCATCCAAGAGGACAGAGGCCTGAGCTGAATTTATGAAAAAGAGGAGGGGAGGGGGAAGTGGAGGAAGCCCTGATGCAGGAAGTCATGGAGCATGGAGAGACCCGAGCACAGGAGCCTGCAGCAAGTCTGTGGACCCCTAAGGACCATCCCCGCTCCCCCACTCTGTGCCCCCACCCTCTGTCTGCTGGGCCTGAAGAGCAGCTGCTGATGTGACACCAACCCAGCTGGCCATTCTGAAGCCCTTCAGGACAGGCAAGCCTCATCCATCTCGTGCCCAGAGATGTGGCCGTGCTTTCTTCCAGAGCTTATTAGCAGAGTCCTCTTGTTTGTCTGCAAAAAATGAAGCTCTTTTTTGCTCCACAGAAACCAGCTCTGCAGGGGAGAGGCGGTCACAGGCACACAGGCACATCTCCATTCTCTAAATAGGAGACATGTTTGGCGTGGAGGCCACGGGAAGGCAATGAGTGTTCACATCAACAAACACATGTCTGCAGTGCCCACAGACCCCACTCAGCTGCTGGTGCACGCAGAAAACATTTACTGAGTGCTCCTGGCACAGGCTCCCGACACAGGGCTAGAAACTGGAGGTATGGAACAGGGAACTCGCAGGAGCTGGGAGCTGATCCTGAAAGCCAGGTGAGCCCAGGGAGGGCCTTTAGGCATCCACAAGGTCACATGTCCATTTTCTGGAAGCCACATTAAGAATGGATGGGAACAGAGGTGCCCCTAGAAGCCAGTGGCGCTGCTGTCACTGACTGGGGTGGGAGTGGATGGGAGGTGTTTCAGGAAGAAGGGGCGCTAATGATAACTACGAGGTGCTGTTAATAACTCTGCTGGGGCAATAGGTGTGCATGGAGACAGGTAAGTGGTTAAACAGGTGGCCTGTGGAGAGAGGGTGGTCTGAGTTAATGGCACTGGTGCCTGGGGGATGCCAGTGTCCCAAATGGACCTGCAAATCCCAGAGAAAGCCCAGTTCTGGAGGGATGAAATGTCATCGGGATGGGCTATTCAGATGGGTATAGCAATGCCAAGACCCCTCAGTAGACAGTGCACATTTGCAAATGCCCTGCTGTTCCCAGCAAGCCCGCCCCTGGGGCTTCCCTGTGAGGCAGTCAGGTCTCACGTGCTCAGCCTGAGCTGGAGAGACATTCTTTTGAGCAACAGCGTGGCTACAATGCCACTTCTTGTGAGGAGAGGGAAATGATCTTTAGAAGGCATGTTCCAGGAGCCCAGCTCTGAGAGGGACTTCCGGGGGACTCTGCTGGGGCACCCAGGGCACACACACAGTGGAGAGCAGGCAAGGCCACCTGTACATGCTGCACTACGTCCAACCGTCCCGAGCTCCCCCTCCCTGGTGCCTCAGTACCCTCCCCACTCACCTCTATTTTCTCGTTTTTCTATGACTCATCCCTCCAAGAACTAGAACCACGGCCACGCTCCTTCTGCGCGCCCACCAGCGCTGAGCAAGTTTACTGCCCCAGGAGTGAGGACAACTCAGACAACATGGGCTTAAAACAGAAACTCCCCCTGGAGAGCCTGGCAGGGGGTGTGCTGTGCACCCCTGCAACTGGGCCTCCTGCCTCACCAAGAAACCTCCTGTCTCAACAGTCACCAGGGGGCTGGCTGTTGGCACAGCCTCACCCCATCTCATTGATCACAGATGTCCTGTCAGGGGCACAAATAAAATGAAGTTTTTGGGCCAATCGTCCAGAAGCATGAAGGAGATGTCATTCAGCTGCCACTGTCAGCTAGGACATGTGGGCCCCGGACCGCCGTCTTTCCAGCACACAGGCACTAGAGCACAGGGGCAGCGATGTCCCTGGTGCGGATGGGCGGGACGGGGACCAAGCCTCACTCCCATCTTCTTTATTTCAAAGGGTCTTAGTTCAGGTCACAGGAGCCCTTGCAAAATGTGCTGAAGGGCTGAGAGCATCCTTGCGCAGAGTTCATGCTGCCATAGGCACATTTTTGGTCCTGTCCCCAGAGTCTCTTTATGAGGTGCACACAGGGACCAGGGCCAAAGTCCACTGCACAAGCCTCTCCCCAGGCCTCACTGTCGCTTCCCGCTCCCACCTCCCACAGCTGCTCTGCCTGCCACTTCTTTACTGGTTCTCAGATCAGATCGGGCCCCTTCCCTATGTGTCTTCCATGGTAGAGGATTTGGTAGCCTTTCCATCTCCTCCATCCCCTTTTCTAAAAACTATAAATGGCTCTGCCTGAGGGAGTCCCATCAGATGACAGATACCTTTCTTTGCTCCCACTTCTTTCTGTCTGGAGTGGAGACTTGAGCCCCCACAGCATCTCCCTCCCCTGACATGACACATACCAGCCTTGCAGAGGCCACCAGGCCAGGGTTGCTGGGGCGATGCTGGGCGACACAGGGCATGGGCAGCCTGACGCCTCCACGTTTCCTTTCACGGTAGACCCTCTAGTGCTGCAGGTGACTGTGAATATAGCCTCCCTTCCAGCCCCCAACTGACCACTGCATCTCAACCATCCCATACAACCAGAACACCCAGAGGGGCTCTCTCTCGCCTCCAGGGTCCCACCACATTCTGCTCACAGGGCCAACCGTTAGCAAAGGGCAAGGGAGGGATGCAGATAGCCCTCAGAGAATCATCCAGCAGGAACGCAGAGGCCCAGGTTCGCTGGGCACACACAGCCCAGCCTGCAACCATCCCAAAGTGAGCTTTGCTTGTTGCAGGGATGGCCGTATCCCACCTTGGTCACGCTCCAGGAGGGGTCCTTGATTTCTGTGGCCCCATCATTTATAGGTAGGGTGGCCATGTAACTCACATAACGTATTGTCCAAACTGGGGTGCTAATACTAACTACGAGGTGCTATTTATAACTCCGCTGGGGCAATAGGTGTGCATGGGGACAGATAAACCAGTACATGTGCTTTATTCGTCAAGGAGTTGGGAGGGGCAGGGATGGCCTAACTGATTTGAAAGGCTGTGCACTTTGCAATAGGAATTACAGACCCGCTGAATAAGAAATGCACGTTTCGAGGTGCTCATGGCCTCGAGGCTGGTGTATCAGCACAGGTGCCTGCAAAGGCCCTGGGAGCCGGCCTTAGGCTAACTACCAGTTCATCTGGAAGACCACTAGCTCATCTCTCATCAATGTCGTTTCTATTCATTACAAAAGCTCTGAAAATCAGGAATTGTGACCAGCTCGTAAAGATGCAACGCCTGGGTATAGGAGCAGCTCATTAGCTCCCCGAGGCTGTGCAGCTGGAGAGCCCAATGTCCTCCCCATTCCCTGCGGCCTCTTATCGATGTCATTAAAATCTGATGATGCAGCTTTTCTTTCTGTTTCAAAACCATACCAAGCTCGACATTTCCCATCCAAGCTCATCCGTCTTCTCCTTAAGTCAGCAGTTTTCTCCCAAAGCCCGCTTTCTGCCAGGGCACTCCTGCTACATCCCTCCCTAGCCGTGCAGAAGGGGGGTGCTGGGTTGGACTGGATGACATTTGATGGGGCCGGGCTGTGGTGTGAAGACTTGCTGCATGGTTGTAATCAAAAGTTGGCTAGAGCCAAGGAAAATCCTGGACAAGGATGACCAGAGTCTGGAGTCACTAACACTGTGGCTCAGGGATGCTTGGCCACATGGTCAGCCTGGGCAGATGGGGCCAAGCTCCAGGGCCCAGGGAGCGAGGCCATTGCCCGTGATCCAGGCCTCAGGGACTCAGTGGTCAGATGAGCAGTGGGTGCACACAAGAGCACACAGATGACACACCGAGGGAGATGAGGAGGCCCCAGGGCCGGGGACAGCGATGCAGGGCCAGAGCAGGCTCAGGGAGAGAGGGGCCCAAGAAGTCCACTTCTTTCCCTATGCAAATGACATGAGCCATTCAATCTCATTGTATGATTTAGAACAGTAGAAAATCTAAACGTAAAGGAAGAAAATTGCTCACAATCCCAAAGCCAAGTCAATATTAATGTTCATCTTTAGTAAGTTGTCTTTAGTCTCTTACTTTTTACAAATTTTCTTTTTTTTTTTTTGGAGACGGACTTTCACTCTTGTTTCCCAGGCTGGAGTATAATAGCACGATCTTGGCTCACTACAGCCTTTGTCTCCTGGGTTCAAGCAATTCTCCTGCCTCAGCCTCCCAGTAGCTGGGATTATAGGCATGCACCACCACGCCAGGCTAATTTTGTATTTTTAGTAGAATTGGGTTTTCACCATGCTATCCAGGCTGGTCTTGAACTCCTGACCTCAGGTGATCCACCCACCTTAGCCTCCCAAAGTGCTGGGATTACAAGTGTGAGCCACCACATCCAGCTCCTTTTATAAATTTTCAAGACTAAATTGTGACGTAATAATAACACTACTTAATTTTTCACATATTTATCCCATTCTGCTTTTACCTGAAAACATTACGTAAATATTTTTCCATCTTATAAAATAACCAGTGGTCATCATCCAATGTAATTTCCAGGATGTTCCATCAAATGGATGTGCCCTCATTTCCTTGGTGGTTCACTTATTAATGGACATCAGGTTTATTCTCCATTTTCACTATTATCAATAAGATCTGAAGACACACAAATATTCTTAAAACTTTGTTCTCATTTCATATGAACTTCTCAGGACGGTGATGACTAGACAGAAGCTCAATAAGACTTTAAGGCCTGCAGTACATATGGCCAAATTGCTTTCTGTAATCTCTAGATGACTGATTTACGTGTATTTCAGCAGGGCACATTCTGTTTCTGAGACTTTAAGTCCCTGATTAGAAACATCCAACATTTTCTGAGCACTTTCTATATACCAGACCCTCAGCCACGGACAGCCATGTCCCTCCCAAAAGCAGCAGTGTTGGTCCCTGCCCAGACTTCTGATAAGCCCCAAGGTGGCAAATCAGCACAGACCACCTTGGACATGACAGGGATAGAGACCCCCAACAGTCACACATGGTTCTAGCACGTGGCTGAGAGGTCGTGGTCAGCCCCTGCCAGTGCAGGGAGAACGATGCAGCCGGCAGCCCTGTCGGCTTCACTCTAAGTGAGCTGAACTGACCCCCACACAAAGAGGAGTGTGAGCAGAGGGAGTGTGTTAAATGGAACCACACGAAATTGCCGATAATCTACCATTTTCATCTTCAAAAGTGGAAATTTCACACAGTTACAACTAATGCAATTTATGAAAAATATTCATCACACAGAATGTGAGAGCAAAACAAGAACTCTGGAGAGTGCATTTCTAAGCTTGAATCCTGGCTACATGGTTCACTTGCTGGGCAACAATGATCAAGTTACTGACCTTCTCTGAGTCCGTAAAAAAGATGACTGTGTCCTTGTAGGTGAGCCGGAGCCAGCTCTACGGGCCTGCAGCCCGTGCTGCCACAGGGCTAGTGCTCAGAAGGACCCAACGTGGCTTAGTGCTCTGCTATTCCTGTTTGGAAATCCTTAGGAATTCCTCAAGAGCTCTGTTTGTCACATTGCACTGGGCCCTGCAAATTTTACAGCCAAGCCTGCTTTCAGCCCTTAAGACAAGCACCTAAAACAGCATTTCCATCACAGCAGATACCAGCAAGTGTCCCCTCCTGCTCCCTTACCTTGGTATATTTAAGATATAATTTGTGCCCATCCTTAAAAAATCCATATCCGCAATAGACATAAGAGAAAGGAAAAGGTGTATTTGTTGGACAGCTTGTATGTTTCTTGCCTAACGGTGCAGGTGGCAAATACCTAACTCAGACACTTCTCAGTCACCTACTGCTCATGGGCACCATGCTGTAGGGGCTGAGGGAGAACACTCCCTTTACCCTCAGAAAGTTCACTGAAAACCAACAGGCAGAAGGTAACAGGAGAAACAGCGTACACATTTATTCATGAGCATGGGAGTCACACAAATATCTCAAAGAAAGACAAGATGGTTGATGCTTTTATACCATCTTGAGGTTACAGAATGTTGAAAGAAAAACATTAGGCAAATTAAATTTAACAGAGTTTAATTGAGCAAAGAACTATTTGCAAATTGGGCATCCCCCCACCAACCCCCCACCTCCACACTAGAATAGGTTCAGAGAGACTCCAGCCCTGCCATGTGGTCAGAGATTCATGGACAGCAAAAGGAAAAGCACCGACGGAAAACAGAAGTGAGGTACAGAAACAGGCAGATTGGTCCCTGCTCAGCTTTGCCTTATTTAAATGCCGTTTGAATGGTTGGTCACCTGTGATTTGCTGAAACTCAGTGATCATTACAAGACGAGGTTAGGTCTGTTCCCACATCCAGTTAGGATACAGTTCACATGTAGAGAGAACCGTTTAGGCCCAACTTAAAAGAGCAAGAAGGCAGCTGTAGGCTAAACTTAATTTAACAGGAAGAAAACGGGAGCTTAACTCATGGCCACAAATGGGTTATGGTGGCAAATCGGGTTACCGGAGTGGGGGTACCTGGGTAACAAAGTTGGTCTTGCTGTGTAGGTGAAAGCTCACAGGTAGCAGCCCTCAGACAGACTAGATGGTGAATGTTTCTTTTGGACCTTTATGGATGTCAGACTCTTGGTTAATCTCTCCTAGACAGGATAAGGGAGGCCTCTGAGACAGGCCTACCTGCATCAGTGCAGATTCTCTGCAGATGCAAACCTCCCCTCAATAGACAGATTTTCAGTTCTTGCATTCGCAGTCCTTCTGAACAGCCGTCTTGAAATATGTCGGAGAAGTACACCTTGGGGTGAAGTATTTTGGTTGCTCAGCACTCAGCCTGGACACAGGTCCTGCTGGCAAGAAGGTCACAGTCCTGCAAGACAGCCTGGTGTGGACGAACAGCTGGGGCCTGAGAGGGACGTGTGTTCAGGGGACTGTGGGAATCCCTGAGCAGGAACTCCCGAATCCAGCTGAGAACTGAGGATCAGGGCAAGCCACCAGGGCTGGGCGTTAGAGGATGCTGGGGGTGCCGAGGTCTCGGGCAGTGGGTAAGGGGTGCAGGGGGATGATGGTGGAGGCAGAGAGCAGGGCGCAAACACAGGCCTCACCACTGAGCCACCTGCCCTCCTGCAGGCTGTGTGCGCCTGGGCTCACTCAAGCCTGTACCGGGCACGGCCTTACTGGGACACCCTCTTCAGGCCGCATTACCCCGTTTTACCCCTGCTGTGGCGACAAGCATCTCCAGATGGATAAATCCCAGATCTGGATCCTCCGCTGAAGAGGCCTTTCCCCAGTTGCCCTCTATATCTTCTAAGACTTGCGGAATATTTCCACCTGAACGCCCCAGATGCGGGGCTCCAGCCATGCCCACATCACACACCCTCAGGACCAAGCACTCTGGCCAGGCCCGCACAAGTGCCATGCTCTTCCTGCTGGCCCTGCCGCAGCACTGGCCTGGCCCAGCCCCGCAGGCTACACTCGCTCTTCACCCCAGCCAAGTTGGAGAGTTGGGCAGAGTCTGTTCTCCGAGCCTGGGCACGCCACCTGGGCTCTCCTGACCGGGCACCCATGACACTGTGTGCTTGTCTCCCCCATGCAGGAGCCCACTGGGTCTTGGGGGTGCCATCACATTCTCAGGACCCAGCATGGGGCTGCACGTGCCAGGCACTGAAATGGCACAAAGTGTGTATTTACTGTGTTCCCGCTAACCCTCTGTTTCCCTCTGATTCCTGGTCTTGAAGCCTGGCACCTCACCTACCCAGCTGTGCATGCTGGAGTTCTAGATGTGAGCTGACATTTTTCCCTTTGCTTCCTCCCTACATTCAGCAGCCACTGCCCCATGATCTCTTCTTCAACACCAGCCCCTCTGCCCCCTCTCCCCATCCCACAGCCCTTTGGGCCTGGACTGTGTCTCGCTCTCGTAGCCACCATGGTGCCATGCTCTCAGGATGTCCTTGCACTCACTGTGCCTACCTCCCACCTCTCCTTCACGTGGGCTCCAGGACAGGGTAATCCATAAGTGTGTGTTGGCTAAGTCACTCCCCTGCTCGTGACCTTCAGCCACTCACCATGGTCTGAACTCCTCAACATGGTGGCCTACATCTTTGCAGAGTGGCGTCCAGGAGCCCTGTCAAACCGTGTGCCCAGTCACCCTGTGGCACTTGCATTCCTCAAGGAGTCCAGGCAAGTGCTGGGTCCCCATCTCTGTGTGCTCCCAGCTGCCTCTCCCCACCCACCCAGCTCCACCTCAGTTCTCCTCCTCAGCCTCAGGTGTTAACATAAAGCTCCCCTGTAGCAGGTCTCCTGCCCAGGGGTGACCCAGCACCTGCTGCGCACTGCCCCAGGGGCCCCTGCTCTGTGCCTGGCCACAGCGGCTTTGATGATCACATCTTCTTCAAGACTCCTCTAGGCTGCTTGCTGCCCACTCGTCTAACACAGTGTCCAGTTACTGCTCAGCCCATGAAAGAGCAAACCAGAGGCCTTAAGATGCTGCTGCTGCCTTTCTTTCCATCACATGGCTACGTATTCTGTCTCTTGCTTTGATCATTGTACCTCGCTGATTTCTTCTAAAAGTGTCTCTAGGGGAAGAATGACTATTAGATGGCTTGTTCGGGATGGCTTCCTTCTCCCGAGATCCCACACATTCTTGACTCTGGAGCCCTGGACTTACCATTAAAAGTAAGATTCATGTGGTAAGTTGTATTACTCACACAGGACACAATGATTTCCAGATTTCTTTCTGCACTTTATGACATCTAATCCTTCCATAAATAATGTTCAGAATCAAATACAGCTGTGGTTTTCCTCTCCTGCTTCTCCTCCTCCATTCCCCCTTCCCCTCCTCCTCCTCCCACTTGTTCTCCTTCTTTGTGAGCCCAGCCCTGCTCTTTCTGACCTTACTATAGTGCCTTGAACAGTAAATATGAAACTCCAGAGGTCCAACCAAGGCTGCAAAGTGTCCACATTAAACCAATACTCACCTTCCACTAAAGGGTCTGAGTGTTCAGCTCCTCACAGGAACATATGTCAAAAGACAGACCAAACCTCCATAAACTCTGAGCTAGGCAGCCAATCAACTGATGCTTGGATCAAAAAGCAAGTCAGATCTTTCTTGAGCAGGAATGCATGCTTAACTCCAGAGGCCTGAAAGCTTTGCCTATATTCTAGGATCTATAGTCTACGATAATCTTCCAGGCCTCTGGAGTTAAACATGCATTCTTGCTCAAGGATGCAATATATCTTGATATTTAGCAATATTTGTTATAGAAGTGATATTAAAAAAAATGGCCAAAATGGTAATGAAGGGCCTCCAAAATCCATACCTTCATAAAAATCAATGAGAATCTGACAAAATAAACTTTTCCAGGATTCTTAAAATTAACCAAAAGCTTACAATGATGCAAGGAGTGTTGATTCCAGAAAAGCGGTTGCACCTCAGTAAGAATAGTGAGCACTGTGGTTTTAACTCACTCTGTTCCCTGCCTCCTCTCCCCAGGACCCAGTAGCTCTGAAAATCAGCAGTCTTGCAATATCAGTAGTTGCAAAAACCTTCATCACGGTAGCAACTAAAGAGGTCAGCCAGAGTTTGAAGGGCTTCAAAAAGTCCCATTGGAGGGCCTATCTGACCTGACTCCGGAGCGCACTCTGTGTAAAGAGCCCTGTCCCCAGGGCATCGGTAAAAAACAATCAGTGGTAGTTGTTTAACATTGTCACTGAAGTAGTGATGACAGTTGGGGAAAATAAGAATCTGGCCAAAAACTTAAAAGGAAGTCCTGGGGAAAAGATGTCCGTGGTGACTTTGAAAAACTTTACCATATTCCCAAGGTTCTAAAAGACATGTCCATACACAGGGAAGTGTGCAGACTCAGACATCATTACCTGAAAAGGCCCTAACTTCTGACCTCTGGCAGAACATGAGGCGCCTCACTAGCAGGAAGTGAAGGCCAGGACAGAGTTGCAAATTGTCACAATGAAGGTATGTCGCAACACCTTCACAAAGCCCAAAATGCATCAAAGAACTACAAGAATGAAGGGGGAAATATACAAAAACAGACACTCAAAATAATAAGTGGAGACTTCAACACCTCGCCTTTAACAGTGGATAGAACTAGGCAAAAATCAGCAAGGAACAGAAGACTTAAGCAGCACTCTCAGTCAACCAGACCTAACAGACATTTAGAAAACATCACACCCAATAACATCAAACACACATTCTTTTTAGGTGCACACAGGACATTATCCAGAATAGGCCACATGTGAAACATAGAACTAATATCCATAAATATAAAAGAATTGAAATTGTAGAAAGTGTGTCCTCCCGTCATAATGGAATTGAGTTATAAATCAATAATAAAAGAAAATTTTTGAAATTCCTAAGTATGAACAACCTAAAGAAAAATACTGGCTGGGCGTGGTGGCTCATGCCTGTAATCCCAACACTTTGGGAGGCCGAGGCAGGCAGATCACCTGAGGTTAGGAGTTCAAGACCAGTCCGACCGACATGGAGAAACCCTGTCTCTACTAAAAATACAAAGTTAGCCAGGCGTGGTGGCGCATGCCTGTAATCCCAGCTACTCGGGAGGCTGAGGCAGGAGAATCCCTTGAATGCAGGAGACAAAGGTTGTGGTGAGCTAAGATCGTACCATTGCACTCCAGATAGGGCAACAAGAGCAAAACTCCATCTCAAACAGAAAAAAAGAAAAATACTCGCAATAATCATTGGATCAAGGAAAAAATTAAAAAGGCAATTAGGAAATAATTTGAGATGAATAATAATAAACACAACATACCAAAATTTATGGAATGCAACTAAAGCAGTGCTCAGAAGGAAATGTATAGCTACATTTTTAATATGTAAACCTATATCTATGTTTTCACTTTAAGAAACTAGACAAAGAAGAGCAAACCAAACACAAGGCAAACAGAAGGAAGCACATAAAAACTGGAATGTAGATAAATGAAGCAAACAACAGAAAATCAATAAAACCAAAAGTTGGTTCTCAATATTACAGACAAACCTTAAGTAACAAATCATATAACCAAGACAAAATGGACGACTTTCAAGACATGCACCAAAAGGAACAGGTAGTCTTACTATAGCAAGTAAGGAGATAAAATTAGAAAATTTTTGTAGATAAGAGTCTCACTCTGTCACCAGGCCGGAGTGCAGTGGTGCAATCTCGGCTCACTGCAACCTCCGCCTCCTGGGTTCAAGCGATCTCCTGCCTCAGCCTCCCGAGTAGCTGAGACTACAGGCGCCACCACGTCTGGCTAATTTTTGTATTTTTAGTAGGGATAGGGTTTCACCATGGCGGCCAGGATGGTCTCTATCTCTTATGTTGGGATTACAGGCATGAATCACCGCCCAGCCTCAAATTAGTAATTTTAAAACTTATAAGGTGGAGCCAAGATGGCCGACTGGAAGCAGAGGTGCTGGGAGGCTCCCCTCCAAAAAAAACATAGTAAGGGTGTGAATCCTTCCCCAGCAACCAGGATATCCAGCTCTTTCATCAAAATTGACTAGAAGGCTGGAGTAACTCACAGCAAGAAGGAAGAACAATGTGGTGTGGCTGCCCACCTGACAGCCACACGGGGAAGAGGAACCCCTGTCCCCCAGCCAAGGGAGGTGGTGAGTGAGCGCACTACCCAGCTGGGGAAACTGCTTTTTCCACAGAACTGTGCAACCTGCGGATCAGAAGATCCCACTCTCAAACCCGGAGCCAGGCGTCCCAACTCTGGAATCCACAAATTCTTACAGCCTTTCAGCTGGAATCTGCGTAAGCCTACTGTACCTCTAGGGCGGGGGTGACCAGCTCCTTGGGGGAGGGGGCAGCAGCCAGCACTGGGACTCACAACTGCCTAATGGGCTAAGATCCCTGGGCAGGGAAAGGGTGGCACCCATTTCTATAGCTCCAGGCTGCACTTTTCCCCTGCTGGAGCCAGGGATGCTGGACAGCTTGGTCCCAAGACTTGTCCCCATAGCCCACCGGCTGTGGCAGGCAGCCAGAGTGCCTCTTCAGGTCTAACCTTGATCTATCCTTCCTCGGCGGGTGGGGCTTCCCTGCAAGATCTCCAGTAACTCCAGCTAGAGGCAGCTCAGGGACAGAATTCAGATTTCCCTGTGCCTGAGCCCCTGGGGGACAGGGGGGTTGTGGGGGGGTGGGGGTGGCCACAGCCTCTGTGAACCAGCAGAAGTAGCCTCTCCTCCTGGTAGTTCTGAGGGATCTGGGCAGCCCAGATGAGTGGGTTTCCCCCCAGCGAAACACACCCTCTCCACCCAGGGGCAAAGTGCTTCATTAAATGGGTCCTGTTCCCCATTCCACCCAACTGGGTGAGACCCTCCAAAAGGGGTTGTCAGACACCCTGTATAGAAGCAATCCTACCGGCATCAGGCTGGCGCCCCTTGAGGTCAGAGGTCCCAGGAGAAGGAGCAGGCACCCATCTTTGCTGTTCTCCAACCTCCTTGAGTGACATCTCCATGCACAGGAGCAAATCAGATAATCAAATAAATAGGGCCTGAAGTGAACCCCCAGCAAACCGCAGCAGCCCCACAGAAGAGGGACCTGACTATTGAAAGAAAAACAAACAAGCAGAAAGTGACAACAACAGCATCAATAACAACAACAAAAAGGCCCCCACAAAAACCCCATCCAAGGGTCAGCAGCCTCAAAGACCACAACTAGACAAACTCACAAAGATGAGAAAGAATCAGTGAAAAAATGCTGAAAACCCAAAAGGCCAGAGTGCCTCTTCTCCTCTAAATAATCACAATGTCTCTCT
>NW_016107522.1:1466475-1559822 GCF_001604975.1 Cebus imitator | reverse complement strand
GAAGCATACACAAGTTTCAATAGCCGAATCGACCAAGCAGAAGAAAGGAAATCAGAATTTGAAGACCACCTTGGTGAAATAAGACATGCCAACCAGAATAAAGAAAAAAGAATGAAAAGGAATGAACAAAGCCTCCAAGAAACATGGGACTTCATAAAAACACTGAACCTAAGGCTGATTGGAGGAGCACCAGAAGCAGGAGATGGGAAGAATGGAAACAGCTGGAAAACACATTTCAGGATATTAACCAGGAAAAGTTCCCCAAGCTGGCAAGACAGCCCAACATGCAAATTCAGGAAATACAGAGAACACCATTAAGATACTCAATAAGATGATCAACCCCAAGACACATAATCATCAGATTCTCCAAGGTTAAATTGAAGGAAAAATTATTAAGGGCAGCCAGAGAGAAAGGTCAGGTCACCTAAAAAGGGAAGCCCATCAGACTAACAGCAGACCTCTCAGCAGAAAGTCTACAAGCCAGAAGAGATTGAAGGCCAATATTCAACATTCTTAAAGAAAAGAATTTCAACCCAGAATTTCATATTCAACCAAACTAAGCTTCATAAGTGAAGGAGAAATAAAATCCTTTCCAGACAAGCAAATGCTGAGGGATTTTGTTCCCACCAGGCCTGCCCTGCAAGGGTTACTGAGAGAAGCACTAAATATGGAAAGGAAAAACCGGTACCAGCCACTGCAAAACCACACCAAAATATAAAGACCAATGACACTATGAAGAAACTCGATTAACCAGTGTGCAAAATAACCAAATAGCATCAGGATGACAGGATCAAATTCACACATAACAATACTAACCCTAAATGTAAATGGGCTAACTGTCCCAATTAAAAGACACAACTGGAAAAATAGATAAGGAGTCAAGATCCATCGGTGTGCTGTATTCAGGAGACCCATCTTATGTGCAAAGACACACAGGCTCAAAATAAAAAGATGGAGGAAGATTTACCAAACAAATGGAAAGCAAGAAAAACCAGGCGTTGCAATTCTAGTCTCTGGCAAAACAGACTTTAAACCAACCAAGATCAAAAAAGACAAAGGAAGGCATTAGATAATGATAAAGTGATCAGTACAATGAGAAGAGCTAACTATCCTAAATATATATGTACCCAATACAGGAGCACCCAGATTCATAAAACAAGTTCTTAGAGACCTACAAAGAGACTTAGACTCCTACTCAGCAATACTGGGAGATGTTAACACCCCACTGTCAGTATTAGACAGATCAATGAGACAGAAAATTAGCAAGAATATTCAGGACTTGAACTCAGCTCTGTATCAAGGGACTTAGTGGATGTCTACAGAACTCTCTACCCCAAATCAACAGAATATTCATTCTTCTCAGTGCCACATGACACTTATTCTAAAATCTACCACATGATTGGAAGTATAGCATGCCTCAGCAAATGCAAAAAAAAAAAAAATACTGAAATCATAACAGTTTCACAGATCACAGTACAACCAAATTAAAACTCAGCATTAAGAAACTCAAGCAAAACCACACACTTTAACAGAAATTGAACAACCTGCTCTCGAATGACTCCTGGGTATTTCTTTATTTAAAGAAATTAAGGCAGAAATCAAGAAGTTCTTTGAAACCCATGAGAATAAAGAGACAATGTACCAGAATCTCTGGGACACAGCTAAAGCTAAAGTGTTAAGAGGGAAATTTATAGCACTAAATGCCCACATAAGAAAGCTAGAAAGATCTCAAATTGATACCCTAACATCACAATTAAAAGAGCTAGGGAGGCAAGAACAAACTAATCCAAAAGCTAGCAGAAGAAAACAAATAACTAAGACCAGAGCAAAACTGAAAGAGATAGAGACATGATAAACCCTCCAAAAAATCAATGAATCCAAGAGCTAGTTTTCTGAAAAAATTAACAAAATAAACTCTTAGCCAGATTAATCAAGAAGAGAGGGAAGACCCCACAGAAATGCAAATGACCATCAGAGAATACTATAAACATCTCTATGCAA
This sequence comes from Cebus imitator, assembly GCF_001604975.1. NCBI lineage: Eukaryota > Metazoa > Chordata > Mammalia > Primates > Cebidae > Cebus > Cebus imitator. Next base: position 1,557,821 of record NW_016107522.1, on the reverse strand, counting down.
ATAAACTAGAAAACCTAGAAGAAATGGATAAAGTACTGGACACATACACTCTATCAAACATTCCATCCTCTGAAATTGAGGCAGTAATTAATAGCCTACCAAACAAAAAAAATCCCAGATCAGACAGATTCACAGGCAAATTCCACCAGAAATACAAAGAGAAACTGGTACCATTCCTTCTGAAACTATTCCAAACAATTAAAAAGGAGGGGCTCCTCACTAACTCATTTCATCATCCTGATACCAAAACCAGAAAGAGACATGACAGAAATAGAAAATTTCAGGCCAATATCCCTGATGAACATTGATGTGAAAATCCTCAATAAAAAACTGGCAAACCGAATCCAGCAGCACATCAGAAAACTTATCCACCACAATTAAGTCAGCTTCATCTCTGGAATGCAAGTCTGGTTCAACTGACATAATCAACAAATGTAATCTGTAAATGTAATCAGTAAACGTTATCCATCACATAAACAGAACCAAAGACAAAAAACATATAATTATCTCAATGGATGCAGAAAGGCCTTTGATAAAATTCAACATCTGAAAATTCTCAGTAAACTAGGTATGGATGTAACATATCTCAAAATAATAAGAGCTATTTATGACAGACCCACAGCCAATATCCTACTGAATGGGCAAAAGCTGGAAGCATTCCCTTTGAAAACTGGTACAAGACATGGATGCCCTCTCTCACCACTCCTATTCAACATAGTATTAGAAGTTCTGGCTAGGGCAATCAGGCAAGAGAAAGAAATAAAGAGTATCCAAATAGGAAGAAAGGAAGTCAAGTTGTCTCTGTTTGCAGATGACATGATTTTATGTTTAGAAAACCCCATCATCTCAGCCCACAAATTTCTTCAACTGATAAGCAACTTCAGCAAAGTCTCAGGATACAAAATCAATGTGCAAAACTCACAAGCATTCCTTTATGCCAAAAATAGGCAAACAGAGAGCCAAATCACGAATGAACTCCCATTCACAATTGCTGCAAAGAGAATAAAATACCTAAGAATACAGCTAACAAGGAATGTGAAGGACCTCTTTAAGGAGAACGACAGATCACTGCTCAAGGAAATAAAAGAGGACACAAATGAATGGAAAAACATTCCATCCTCATGGATAGGAAGAATCAATATCATGAAAACGGCCAGACTGCCCAAAGTAATTTATAGATTCAATGCTATTCCCATCAAACTATGATTGACATTCTTCACAGAATTAGAAAAACTATTTTAAATTCTATATGGAATCAAAGAAGATGCCATGTAGACAAGACAATCCTAAGCAAAAAGAACAAAGCTGGAGTCATCATGCTACCTGACTTCAAACTATACTACAAAGTGACAGTAAACAAAACAGCATAGTACTGGTACCAAAACAGACAAATAGACCAATGGAGCAGAACAGAGACCCAGGAATAATGCCGCACAACTAAAACCATCTGATCTTTGACAAACCTGACAAAAACAAACAATGGTGAAATGATCTCCTATACAATGGTGAAAATTCAATGGTGAAAGAATCTATTAAATAGTGAAGGGATTCAATGGTGAAAGGATTTCCTATTCGGTAAATTGTGCTGGGAAAACTGGCTAGCCATATGCAGAATACAGAAACTGGACCCCTTCCTTACATCTTATGCAAAAATTAACTCAGGATGGAATAAAGATTTGAGTGTAAAACCCAAATCATTAAAACCCTAGAAGAAAATCTAGACAATGCCATTCAGGACATCAGCACAATTGTAACAAATGCAAAAATTGACAAATGGGATCTATTAAACTAAAGAGCTTCTGCACAGCAAAAGAAACTATTATCAGAGTGTATAGACAACCTATAGAACGGGAGAAAATTTTTGCAATCTATCCATCTGACAAAGGTCTAATATCCAGAGTCTGTAAGGAACTTAAACAAATTTACAAGAACAATGAAACAACCTCATTAAAAGGTGGGCAAAGGGCTGGGTGTGGTAGCTCATGCCTATAATCCCAACACTTTGAGAAGCCGAGGCGGATGGATCACAAGGTCAGGAGATTGAGACCACCCTGGCCAACATGGTGAAACCCTGTCTCTACTAAGAATACAAATAAAATAGCTGGTCGTGGTGGCACACATCTGTAGTCCCAGCTACTCAGGAGGCTGATGCAAGAGAATTGCTTAAAGCCAGGAGGCAGAGATTGCAGTGAGCAGAGATCGCACCACTGCACTACTGCCTGGGTGACAGTGTGAGACTTGTCTCAAAAAAAAAAAAAAAAAAAGTAGGCAAAGGACATGAGCAGACAATTCTCAAAAGAAGATATGCATGTGGCCAACAAACATATATAAAAAAAAAATCAATGATCCTTAGAGAAACACATATCAAAACCACAGTGAGATACCCTCTTGCACCAGTCAGAATGGCTATTATCAAAAAGTCAAAAAATAACAGCTGCTCACAAGGTTGCAGAAAAAAAAAGGAATGCTTTTACACTGTTGATGGGAATGTAAATTAGTTCAATCGTTGTGGAAGACAGTCCTCAAAGACCTAGAGACAGAAAAACCAATTGACCCAGCAATTCCGTTACTGAGTATATATCCAAAGGAATATAAATCATTCGATATGGTGTAAGTGTACCATATTTTCTTGATCAAGTCCATCATTCATGGACATTTAGGTTGATTCCATGTCATTTCCCTTGTGAATAGGGCTACAATCAACATCTGCGTCCATGTATCTTTATAATAGAATGATCCTAAAATGTATACGAAAATGCAAGGGACACATAGTAACCAAAACCATTTTGAACTAGAACAAAGCTGGATGGCTCATTTTTTACTACAGAACTACACAAATCAGGACAATGTGCTGCCATAAAGATGAACAGGTAGACTAATGGAACACAATTACGGTACGGAAATAAACCCTCACCTTCAAAGTCAATTGATTTTTGCCAACAGTACCAAGATCATTCAGCAAGAATAGTCTCTTCAGCAAATAGTGTTGGGACAACTAGCTATCCTCACGCCACATATAAAAATTAACTTAAAATGGATCATAGGCCTAAATGTAAGAGCAGAAACTAACAAACTCTCTAGAAGAAAGCATTGGTTCCTAGATAAAAAAAATGCCAATAGCACAAGCAAAAAAAAAAAAAAAAAAAAAAATAGGAAGTGTCACTAAAAAAAAAAAAAAAAAAAAAAAAAAAAAAAAAAAAAAAAAGCAAAAGCAAAAAAAAAAAAAAAACATAAATTGAACTTTATCAAAATTAAATGTTTTGAACTTCAAAGGACATCATTAAAAAAACAGAGACAGCCTACAGAATAGGAGAAAATATTTGCAAACAAAATATCTGGTAAGGAACTTGTATGCAGGCTGTATAAAGAATTCTTACAACTCTACAATAAAAAGACAAATAATCCTATAAAAAATGGGAAATATATTCCAGTAGATATTTCTCTAAGGAAGATATGCAAATGAGGCCAGGTGCAGTGGCTCATGCCTGTGATCCCAGCACTTTGGGAGGGGTAGGCTGGCAGATCACCTGAGGTCAGGAGTTCGAGACCAGCCTGACCAACATGGAGAAACCCCATCTCTACTAAAAATACAAAAGAAGCCTAGCTTGGTGGTGCATGCCTGTAATCCCAGCTACTCAGGAGGCCAAGACAGGAGAATCACTTGAACTCAGGGAGATTGCAGTGAGCCAAGATCACACTATCACACTCCAGCCTGGGCAACAAGAGAGAAACTCCATCTCAAAAAAAAAAAACAAAAAATGCAAAAAATGAGTCAGGTGTGGTGATGCTGTAGTCCCAGCTGTAGCCCCAGCTACTGGGGAGGTTGAGACACGACAATCACTTGAACCTAGGAGGTGGAGGTTGTGGTGATCCAAAATCCCACCACTGCACTCCAGCCTGGGCAACAGAGCAAGACTCTGTCTCAAAAGAAAAAAAAATGATATGCAAATAGCCAACAATGACATGAAAAGAAGACCTACGTCATTACTCATCATGGAAATGCAAATCAAAAGCACAGTGAGATACCACTTTGCACTCACTAGGATGGTTAAACTCAAAAAGACCAACAAGTGCTTGTGAGGATGCAGAGAAATCTGAATCTGCATCCATTGCTGGTGGAAATGCAAGATGGGGATACCACTTTTAAAAACAGTTTGTCAATTCCTCAGTTAAACAGAGAGTCATGATATGACCCAGCAATTCCACTCCTAGGTATATGTTCAAGGGAAATGAAAACATACGTCCACACAAAAAACTTCCACACAAATGTTCATGGCAGCATGATTCATCCTAGCCAAAAAGTGGAAACAACCCAAATGTCCATCAGCAAGTGAGTGGATTTTACAACATGTGGTATCTCCACGCAGTGGAGTATTATCTGGCAATGAGAAGGGAGATACTGATACCTGCCATGACACGGGTGAACCATGAGAGCATTATGCTAAATGCAAGAAGCCAGGCGCAAAGAGCTGCATATTGCCTGGGTCCATATTATTGCCTCAAACGTTTATTGAGTGGCTTCTGTGTGCCAGGTGCTGTTCTTGGCCCTGGGGATTAATCGCTGAATGACGTAGACTTGATAGCTATCCTCCTGAGGCTTTCATTCTAAGGCAAGACAGATTAGAGACGGTCGCTTGTGCACAGTTGTTATACGTGCTACGAGGGAAGGGTAGGAACTATATCCTTGGCTGGGAGGTCAGGGAAAGCTTTGCTGAGATGGCTCAACTGCATGTCTTTCTCTTTTTTTCACTTCATATCATGGTATAAGCATTTTCCCAAAACAAATTCCTTATGCACATCACTTTCAAGTCTGCCTCATCCACTGCTGTGGCTGTGTCTCACCATCCCTGAACAATGGGCAGGTCGTTTGTTTCCATTCTTTCTCTATTCTATATACTGCTTCAAGAAACTCCTTTATGTGATATCCATATTCCTCATCACAGCTTAAGGATAAATTCCTACCAAAGTAGTTACTCAGTCAAAAGATAGCTGTTTCTGTTTCTGTTTTTGTCTTTGTTTTGAAACAACTTCACTCTGTTGCCCAGGCTGGAATGCAGTGGGGTGATCTCGGCTCACTATAACCTCCGTCTCCCAGGTTCAAGCAATTCTCCCTGCCTCAGCCTCCCGAGTAGCTGTGACTACCGGTGGGCTCTACCACGCCAGGCTAATTTTTGTATTTTTTTTTTAGTAGAGACGAGGTTTCACGATGTTGACCAGGCTGATCTTGAACTCCTGGCCTCAGGTAATCCGCTAGCCTGAGCCTCCCAAGTGCTGGGGTTATAAGCATGAGCCACCGCGCCTGGCCAAAAGATAGCTTTTTAAAGCTCTTTGTGTATATCACTGAGTGTTTTTCAGAAAGATTGATCCGCACCTACCAAATCCACACCACACCCACACACCATAAACCAGAAGTTTCTCCTTGTTTCTCTCTTCATCCAGCACTAGGAGGTGCCCAAGCCCTCCTGATGGAGTCATTCCATCCCTGTGAGAGGGACTAGAAAAGGGGCCTCCCACTAGGCGTCACACATGGGCCCCAGCTGTACCCTACAGAGTGCCAGAGAACACATCTGGCTGCCCGAACACCCACCCCGCCCAGCTCTTGGTTCAGCATAACCGGAGCTCAGTGCCAGATCTCAATGCAGCCAACCATCTTCTGCATGACTCTTTTGCCCCTTTTTTCATATCTATTTTTCGTGCTGCTGTTGTCCATTCACTAGTCCTATAATAAATCATGCCGTGATTGTCACAAGTTTTAATATATAAGATGTGCTCAAATTCACATAGGTAATTTGATTTCAGAGATGACTAACTGATATTCTAGCCTCACAGAATGACTTCAGACAGGAAACTTCAGATCGCAGGTCTTCAGCTCAATAGTTTCAGAACCCTGGGCAGGTGCCCCTCCTCATCTCTCTGAGTTTCTGAAAATGTAGATAGCCCCTATTTAACCACCGGAGTGAGGCTTGCCTCAGAAAACATATCCATGGCCACTGCCTGGCAGGTGGCCCCGCAGGGCATGCTAGTTCTCTTGTCCCTGCTCTTCTCTCCCACTCCCCACAGCCCAAAGGATGGGGCATCCACGCGTCCTCTGTAGGCAAGGAGCTTCTCCAACGTTCATGCAGTCACAGTTGCTGTCACACCATCAGCCAGCACGCTTCCAGGGAGCTCCTCGATTACCTGTAGTCAGGCATAATCAACACAAGACACAGCCCCAGAGATGTTTAAAACCTTCTGGCACTAGCAGGGGACATCAGAAACCCTGAACAGCTAGTTCCGGAAAAAAGTCTTCAGAGGGGTCATCGACGCCGGGAAAGCTGCGGGGAGAGGACAGACAAGAGGCCAATGTGAAGGCTCTTTTTCCATTTCCCCGCCTGGTTTTTCTCCTTGAGACTTACCTGATAAATCCTACAACCCTCCTTATTTATCTTTGTTGTTTTCTGTCTCTCCCTACAGGGGGCGTGCTCTATGAGGGCAAGGGTCTGCTCTTCTCTGCTGCAACCCCAGTGCGCTGGGGGTTTTTGACTCCCGGTTAATATTTACTGAATGAATAAATGACTAAGTCAGCCATGGAAGCAGGAACAAAGGCATGCATGTGTATTTTTGAAGAGAAAGAGTGAGGTCTGGTGGAAGCAGAGGAGCTCTGTCTCTTTGGGATGCAGGAGCCTCCAGGGCCGAGGAGGGTCAGAGATGTAGGTTGAATTGTGGGACCTCAGCTGTGCCTGCCCAGTCAGTATGCTTGCCTTGGTCTTCACCGGGACTGCAGGATTGATTTCTAGGTCTTTTTATCTTTGGGGGTCAGGTGAAGAGATGGGAAAAGTTAATATATGTTGCATTTCAGAAACAAACTTAGGGAAAAATGCTCTGGCATTTTCTAGCGATATGATTTGTATACACAGCCTAACATCTTTTTTCTTCCATTTCTTTATCTGTACTGAACGTATAGGAAATAATGTCTGTAAAACACGTTAACACAGTTCTTGACTCCTAGTCGATGATCAGCAATTGATGTCGGCTATCAACGATGGTGGTGATGTTGCTATTACCTGCCTCCTGTTCCAGTGGCTTCTGGTTCCCTTGGGACTTGCACTGGGTGCAGTTACAGTTCAGACCAGGGGAGAAGTGGGACCCAACGCAGCATCCTGGGGGGTCTTGCATAGGGGAGTGAATGAGCCTGGGCGTTTGGGGGAAGGGCGGGTGGCGTATTGGTGTAAAGGACAGCAAGCTGGTGGTGACAAATGCTGGCTATGAATACTTTTAGTGAGTTTCTGCTTCACTGCCAGTCATTTTTCCTTAAACTCAGCAGCTTGTGCTGATGACAGGAAGCACATGCTTGTAAGCAGACCGCCTCCTGCAGCACTCACTGCACACAAGGCCTGTCTCCACCCGGACTGAGAACCCAGACTCCCCTGCCCACATCCTACAGCCGGCCTGGGAGGAGGCGCCCGCCAGCTCCCTCCTTTGGTAATCTCTCTCGCTGCGCCTCTGCTGCCTTTCCATGTGATCAAAGCGACCTGGACATCTTTCCCCCGTGCAGAATTTAATTTCCTAACTGAGATTTTATATATAGCACAAAATAAAGATGTTATGTCTCTGATCTTGCAAGATAACACCCCCCTCACCTGTGCAGGAACAGGGCTCCAATTGATATGATAATATGGAAGAATGCAGTCCTAGAAGGATGTCAGTCGCTTCTAAATATACACGCGTTCAGCCCAGTTCTGACTAGCCAGGGCTTTGATGTTAAATGAAATGGGATAACCATAGGAGGAGAGTGACTCTGGATCACAAACCTTCTCTGCAACAGATAAGGACAAAAGTCAGCAAAAACCTCCCCAACTGCCTCCAAGCAAGAGAAAGGGGACAGCATCCTACAGCTGCAGACGAGGAGGCCACGTTAGAAAATCAGAGTATTCTAGCTCAGCACGGCACTTCCTCTTCTCCACCAACCAGAGGTCAAACTGAGCAAAAAAGGTAAAAAAAAAAAAAAAAAGTTCTGAGCATTCTCTCAATGCCCCCAAATGTGGTGACTACAAAGTAAATGGACTACCCTAGAAAATACAAAGATCCACCCAAGAGAGAGAGGAAGGGAGCCCAGCTGGCTTCCTCTGGCTCAGGCAGGGTGAGGGCCTCCCACTGGATATCCCGAGGATGTCCTCCTTCCCACTCCTTCCAAGACAGAAAGAGAACACAGGTGCATGAAACACACTGTGCAGCCCTGGGACTGAGCCCGAGAGGAAGGCAATCATGTCAGACGGGGCAGGGAGGCAATTATGTCAGGTGGGGCAGGAAGGCTGTCAAGGAAAATCCACCCAATGGTATTTGAGCAACGGAAGTTAAGGGTGAGAGAGAGCAGCAGCAACTGCCTAGCGATGAGACTCACATATTCCAGGGAAAATAAACACGCAGAGGAGGAGGGTGCATGGCACACAAAGGCTTGGAGAAGAGAGAGTCGGACCCTGTGGGTCCTCACTCCAGAGGAAGGCGCTATAGAAACGTGAATGAGACTAAAATTGAGAGGACAGCTTTAAAAGAGAACGTTTAAACACGTAGAGAGCTAAAGCAGCGTTCCTAACAGAACTAGTAGATTAACAAAAACAACGGAGACAAAATGGCCAGTGAGTCCTGACACAGGGAGTCAGGCTTGAGATGGCGATGGCAGTGGTGAACGTCCAAGAAAGGACCCAGAGAGGACAGTAGTCAGGGAAGGATGACGGCAATGCGGGACAGACCCGGGAGCCGTCACCTCACACACTCATGTCCCTGACGTGGAAACCCCGCAGAAGGCGACAGGATGTCTTTGCAAAGACATGATTATTTTCATGAACAAAGGCCCATGAACTGAAACCAATCCAAAAGGTGTGCGCTTTTCAGAAAAATGTTAATACAGAACCGCAGCCATGGAAAGAGTCCTAGTTAAAGTAAAGAACAGAAAGAATAAGCAGCCGGGCGCGGTGGCTCACCCCTGTAATCCCAGCACTTTGGGAGGCCGAGGCGGGTGGATCACAAGGTCAAGTGATCGAGACCATCCTGGTCAACATGGTGAAACCCCATCTCTACTAAAAATACAAAACATTAGCTGGGCATGGTGGCGTGTCCCTGTAATCCCAGCTACTCAGGAGGTTGAGGCAGGAGAATTGCCTGAACCCAGGAGGCGGAGGCTGCAGTGAGCCGAGATCGCGCCATTGCACTCCAGACTGGGTAACAAGAGTGAAACTCCGTCTCAAAAAAAAAAAAAGAAAGAAAGAAAGAATAAGCTGAGACTGCTTCAAGCATTCAGCGAGTCAAGTCAGGCAGGAAGATGGCCGGGCAGGGACAAATCACCCGGGCTCAGCCCTCCTGCTCCCCACCGCTCCAGAGCGGTGACAGAGGGCAATGGCAACGACATTGAGCAAAAATTCAGATGGCAAGAGACTTACTCGAGAACCCAGCTAGTGGGCTCAGGAATGAGTCACAGATAAACATGCCAAAAAGTAGGCTGCAGCCATGAGACGTTTAGAAAAAACGTCAACCCACTAACATGAACAGCAGAGGGGTAGTGGGCCTGGGGCAACACTTAACCTAGGGGACAAATGGTTAAAGCCATAAATTTTATGTTATGCATATTTTACCACAATAAAAAAAAAAATTTTTAATGCAGGAAAAAAAAAAAAAAAAGGACAGTGGAGTGTGGATTAAACCGTTCTAAGTAAAAGAAAAATCTGCCCAGCCAAGTTTCCCCTTGATTATATAGGTGGCAGACTGTCAGAGCTGGCGGGAATTCGGGAATACAACGTCTATGAGACCTTTAGAGGGGAGAGGGGAGAGGGAGAATGACTTGGGGATAAAATGCAGCCACGCTAACAAACAAAGCCAAATAAAAACCCTGCCAGGAGAGTAAAAGCTGTTATATATAAAAAAGACTCATGAACATCAACTCCACTTAAATATAGAAAAAACATTAAAGCCAGTGGGAATAACTGTTACAAAACAGAACGCAAGTGCTGCTAACCTTGGAAAAGTCAGTATTATACAAACCACCGGCAAAAATCAAGAGAAGCAGTAAGAGGAAGTTTAAGAATGCTGATTTCCTCATCTTTCATAATCGAGTGTAATTAAGACCTTCTGAAATTGAGACACGAGTTAAAAACATAAAGCCTCCAATTTCTTCGTGTTTTTCCTATTCTTGTTAGCCTTGCAGGGCTCTTTTACAAAATAATATCTTTTGTGGCAAAGCAACATTTATTTGAAGATCAGCAATTCTCCTCATGTAAATATAGCTTCATTTTCTTCTCTTAAATTGAAGTAAAATTTAATGAAATACTTTTATATTGAAAATAGGAGATACCACAAATCCCATTTTTATTGAAGGGAATGTCTTTGTTCAGCCCTGCAGTCTGCACCCTTTTGCAGTCTCTACTGCTGAGGTGAGGGCCCCTTGGGCAGGGGGTGGTTATTGGAGAGCAGTTGAATCCAAGGTAGTTCAAAACATATTTTTTCTCTCTTTCTGCATTATTTTTTTTTCTTGTCATGACCAGGCTTCATTTTTACCAAATGAATACAATTTGAGAAAAATGAACGAAGACTTAAAAAACATAACCTTCTTTAACATTGTGGTTTGGGTTCTGCTGGGTTGGGAAACTTCCCCTCTTGGGTCCACTCTCCCGGGTCTGCTCTCCCGGTTACGATTCATTTCTCACCAGTGACAAAGCCTGCTCTTGAGAGCTGATGATGAACAACTCCCCTAGGCCCACCCTGGGATGCCTCCCAGAGGAAGGAACTGAGTCCCAAGCCTGCGGTGGTGTGACCAGACGTCAATAACCAAAAAAAAGTTGCAGCTCAAGTTCAAGTCTTGACCTCCCAACAAATGTTCTTGAAAGCTGACGAATCAGTGATTTCCAGAGTCATGCTGCCTAACAACTACCAAGCCCTCAGCAGGCATTTCTTCCTGGGGTGTGTGGGCCCAAGGCTGGCTCTAGGAGGACTTGGTGGCCTGGCTGGAGTCACCGGGACGCTACACTGTGCTCCTAGCCCACCGGGCACACTCCCAGGCATGTGCACAGACAGAGATGGCAGCAGCAGGACAAGGAGCCCAACCAGCCCAGGCTTTCACAGGCCTCTTCTGTGTCCACTGACCAAAGAGGCCAGGAAGGTTGAATTCAGAGCCACGTGGGGGACCGACTGCCTGCTCAGTGTGGGGAGCTGCAAAAGTCACGTGGTGAAAACCACACAACCAGGAGGGCTGGGGAGTTGGTTGATTCTGTTTACTTGTGTCACTGACCCACAAAGTCAGTCAGTTTTAGCCCACAGACCTCTCTTCCAGGAAGCCCCCTTAATCCATATATATATATATATATATATATATATATGCTTTGAAATGGAGTCTTACTTTTGTTGCCCAGGCTGGAGTGCAATGGTGCCATATCAGCTCACTGCAACCTCTGCCTCCCGGTTCAAGCATTTCTCCTGCCTCAGCCTCCCAAGTAACTGAGACTACAGTGCCCACCACCACGCCTGGCTAATTTTGTATTTTTAGTAGAGACAGGTTTTCACCATGTTGGCCAGGCTGGTCTCAAATTCCTGACCTCAGGTGATCAGCCTGCCTCAGCCTTCCAAAGTGCGGGGATTACAGGTGTGAGCCACCTCTCCGAGCCAAGCTCCCTTAATATCAAGAGGGGACCCCAGCAACTCCCTAACTCATTTATTCAAGGAGGGAAAGTGTGGAAGTTTTTATCTGAGAAAGTTTAGCAAGAAGTTACCCATTTCTCTAGTCCAGGAAAATAAATCTGAGCTTCATTTCCACATGCAGTCCAGGCTCAGGTAAAGGATCAAACGATTCCTGGAAGATTTTGGCTTCATATAAAAGAAGTCAGAACAAGTGTCATGCAGATGAGGTTCTCTCAAAGCCTGGCTGTGAAGGCCGTGTGTATCAGAAGGCCTGGAGGGAAGTGGACACAGGGCTCCAGCTGGGACTGGAAAGTGCACTTTCTGTCCCCACTAGCTTGAAGGCCACTTTGAACCCGTGGGTGCTGAGTGAATTATAATCAACTGGAAGACTTAAGGCAGTAGAGGTAATTCCTTTGGGCTGCAATAGTCAAGGGTAGCATCTCTCAAGAGTTCTGACAAGCACGCTGGAGAGAATTCCAGACACGGGGGCAGGGGGATGTTCGCAACTTCTCCAGCACACACACACATACATAGAGAGACACAAACAGAGAGAGTTTTAGACTGAGTTTCATTCTCCGTTTTGCTATTTATTTGCCACAGAATCTTGGACATTCATCTAACTCCTGTGACCCTCAGCTTCCTCATCTGTAAAATGGGCATCTTGCAGTAGCCACTTCACAGGGTTACTGTACAGCTCAAAGACACTGTTCCTAAGCTGTCTGGTATAGGGATAGCCCTCACTGATGACGGCTACCGTGACTACTATGTCAGGGGTGCGAGGAAGAACACAGCAGAACTGGGAAGGGCAATGTGTGCTGTTATGCCCTCATTTGGGATCTGAGCACTATTTGCCCAGAAACTGTATTTCATTTTCTCAGCGTCTATGTGTGCTGGTTCTCAGGAAAGCTACAGGGATCTCTTCCCTTATTCTTCATCCTCCGCTGTATTCTGATGCATTTAAAGGACAATTAGGCTGTGACAACTCACTGATGAATAACTGTGCTCTCTGCTAATCTTGTCACATTGAATACTGGCTGGAGACATAATTACTACAACATGGTTGAACAGATTACACATATTAATGACTTGCCCTGCTAAAAGAGACAGGGCTGGGAGACCTGCAGCATCTGAATTCCCCACCCTCTGGGGTCTTTCCCAGTGAAAATGACGGTCCAACATCAATGGGTTACAATTGTGATGCCAGAGCTCCATCTTATTCTGTTGAGAGATTCCCCTCAGTGCCCCATACCCTCCATTCCCAGAGCTGAACTCCCAGCTGCTGGGTTGAGGGCTTTCCAAGATGATGGGTTAGAGACCAAGGCCAATGGACTGAGCATCGTGGCTTAATAACATAAGCACCTGGAACCCTAACCGCAAAAAGAACTTCTTCTGCAATGACAAGGGGCTCTGTGACTGAAGATCTGGGAAGTTCACTTAGACAAGCTCACAGCACCCTAATCAGATGCATTCTCACCCAAGGGCTTCAGACAACTTGCCCATCAGGAGTGGCTCTCCTTGCCAGCATCTGGGCTCACCACTGTCAGCTGGGAGGATGCCACTCCCAGGCCATTTTCTGTGCACATACACACACACCTGCTTGCATAAGCATGCATAATTGTAAATGTCATCCCCATGGGTTTAAACAACAGAACCATACTACATACACTTCTCTTTCCTTTATGCATCAACATTTTGGAAGTAATCTTTTCTTGTCAGCCATGTAGGTCAACCTCATTCTGAGTAATGGCTGCACTGCACTCCGGAGTAGACAGACACAAGTTGATACTGCTTCAAACTTTCTCTTTACAAAGAAGTCTAGAATGAGCATCCTTAGCATATCATGTAGACATCCTAATGTGCATGTAACAAGCTTTTTTTTTAAGGCTAAACCCTAGAAGTAAAATTTCTTCATCAAGAATATGTGCATTTTACAATTGAACAGATTGGCAACTTGCATTCAAGAAGCTTGATGTTCACCAGGCTGCCCTCCTCACGCTGCGGACGAGACAGGCTGTTTCTCCACATGCTTGCCAGCAGTGGGTATTATCAGTCTTACTCATTTTTGCAAACCAGAGAAACAAAACAAAATACAGGATTATGGCGAAAATTTACATTCCCTTTGAAGTTGAACACCATTTCACACACAGATTCTGAATCCTTGAATTCTCTGTTGACATCCTTTGCCCATTTTTCTTTTAAATTATTTTCATTTTCTTTACTGACTTTTAGAAGCTCTTTATATATAAAGATGGATAGTAAGTAGTCCCTACTGAATATTGTTTTCCAAAAGTTGGTTATTTGTCATTTAATTTATTCGTGGTATTTTTCTCTTCTAGACGTTATTTTTAGTTTTTGGTCAAATTATCTATAAATGTTTTATAAAAAGTGTCTGGATTATATGTGCTCCCCCAAAATAGTTTTATATATTGTCTTCAATTTTCTCCTAATGCTCACCTTTTTAAAAATATAGCTCTTTAATACAGCTGATTTCTTTATTGCAAAGCAAGAGTTAGATATCTCATTTTATCTTTACAAATGTGTAGTCGATTTTTCTAACACAGCTTATTTGAATGCCATATTTCCCCATGGATTTGAGAACCACAGATACAGGTATAAATTACCACAAATCCTTAAGTTTACTGTGAAATTTACTATTCTGTTCAATTAATCTGTTGGTTGAGCCCTGTGCCTGTACCATAAGTTTTCAATAATTCATTAGCTTAATAGTATATTTTATATTATTTGTTGATCTTTTATGTCACATGTTCTCTTGGTTATTCTTGAGCATTTTCTTTTCCATTTGGATTTCCATTAAAAAATCCAAGAGATTTTGTTGAAATGTTCTGCAAGTTCATAGGAAGGGAGTTCCCATCTTTAAATACTGAATTTTCCTTTCAGACACAGGATGTTTGTTTATTTAGGACTCCTGTAATGACATTCATGTTTTATAATTTTTAATTTTCTTGTTAACATCTTGCATATTTCTTACAAAGTTTATACTTCAATTTTTTATGGTTTTGGGTTGCTGAATGCCTGTCATATTTGTCATTTCTATTTTCTAATTGGGCAATCCCGGTTTACATGAAAGTATTCCATTCTTATGCGTTCATTTATATTTGGCTGATTACCACATTTTCATGTTTGTTTCCTTGGATCTTCTCAGTACATAGATGTTGCAGATCTGGTTTTCCCTTTCTGACACTATAATTCTTTTTTTAAGTTTTGATTTGTTTTTTAGCTACATCCAGTATGATGTTGACAGTGGGAATTCTTGCCCACCTCCGGTCCTTAATAATAGTGTCATGGCACTGAAGGTGGCTGTTGGCTCTCCCGTTTCCCCAGTTTTTCTCTGTCCTGACCAAGAAACAGAGTGCCTTGACCGCTCTGTGACCCAGCCAGCTATGTGTTTTCCCTGCAGGCTTCACCCAAGCTGGGACCTTGAGCATTCCCAGACACTGATAAAACTGTTTAGGTCCATGCTCATAAACACTGAGATTAACCCTATTGCTGTTAAACACAGAGAAACTAGTCCCGGCCCTAAGCCAAATGCCTTAAACCTTCATATAAACTCCACAACCTCACACCTCATTGCCGACATATGCAGGATGAACTTCTGTTTTCTCACTATCCATCCCGAGACACCGAAACCTTCTGTAAGTTCTCCTAATAAATTCTTTGGACTGATTTCTTTGGAATCCCAATATTTCAGCAAAATATGTAGGTGATCATATGTCTTCTTTCTCCATAACATGGTGAATTATCTAAAAATTATCATGGATAAAAAACCATCTATCAGAATTAGAATGCTACTACCTGATTTTAATTTATTACTTACTTTGTGCCAAGGACTTTCTTGACTTTTTTTCTTTCTTTTCTTTCTTTCTTTTTTTCTTTTGAGATGGAGTTGTCACCCAGGCCAGAATGCAGTGGTGCAATCTCGACTCACTGCAACCTCCGCCTCCCAGGTTCAAGTGATTCTCCTGCCTCAGCCTCCGGAATAGCTGAGACTACAGGTGCATACCACCACACCCAGTTAATTTTTTTTTTTTTTTAGTAAAGACGGGGTTTCACCGTGTTAGCCAGGATGGTCTCCATCTTCTGACTTCATGATCCGCCTGCCTCAGCCTCCCAAAGTGCTGTAATTACAGGCATGAGCCACCGCACCCAGCCACCAGGGACTTCATAAATACCACACATTACATATATGGTATTTATTTCCTTGTTGTGACATATGCTCTGGATGCACTCCCAGATCTAAGTTGTTAATATGTTTCAGAGACTTTTGCCTCTACGTTATAAAGTGGTGGGTTTTTTCTTTCTGTTCTCATTGGTGGAGTTTTTCCAAAATAAATTGAGTAGCTTCTCAATCACTTTCTGTGTTGTATGCTCTGAGACTTTTTATTAATATACAGTTCGTCTTTTTATAGATTTGGTTTTTCTACCCTATAAAACTGTCTAGACATGTTGACTTTTTTAAGGATACATTTTTTACTGCTTTGAAAATTTCATCGATGGGTTTTCTATTGTTGCTAAATTCAATTTTGGTCATTTCATATTCCTGGCAAACTGTTTATTTTATCTATTAGTTTCAAGTAAATCTATAAAGATTTACATGTCTGAAAGTTTTTAAATCTCCCTGTATCTATAGTCTGCACCTATCTCATTTATAAAGAAGATTATTCGTGCTTAGAGTTTCTTTTTGTTTTCATCAGAATCAAGAAGTTGAACATTTTGCTGCTCTTGTTAAAATACCAGCTTTTGGGAGCCTTCCCTTGAAAACCAGTACCAGACAAGGGTGCCCTCTCTCACCACTCCTATTCAACAGAGCATTGGAAGTTCTGGCCAGATCAGTCAGGCAAGAGGAAAAAAAAAAGGGCACTCAAAAAGGAAGAGAGGAAATCAAACTATCCCTGTTTGCAGATGATATGATCCTGTATCTCAAAAACCCCATCCTCTGAACCCAAAAGCTTCTTAAGCTAATAAGTAACTTCAGCAAAGTCTCAGGATACAAAATCAATGTGCAAAATTCACTAGCATTCCTGCACACCAACAACAGGCAAGCTGAGAGCCAGATCATGAAAAAATTCCCATTCACAACTGCCACAAAAAGAATAAAATACCTAGGAATACAGCTAACAAGGGAGGTGAAAGACCTCCAGAGGAGAACTGCAAACCACTGCTCAAAAAAATCGGAGACGACACAAACAAATGGAAAAATATTCCATGCTCATGGATAGAAAGAATATTGTGAAAATGGCCACACTGCCCAAAGCAATTTATAGATTCATTGCTATTCCCAATAAACTACCATTGATATTCTTCACAGAACTAGAAAAAATTATTTTAAAATTCATATGAACCAAACAAGAGCCTGAATAGCCAAGACAATTCTGAGCAAAAAGAACAAAACTGGAGGTATCACGCCACCTAACTTCAAAATATACTAAAGAGCTACAGTAACCAAACAGCATGGTACTGGCACAAGACCAAATACACACACCAGTGGAACAGAATAGAAAACCCAGAAATAAGACCATACACTTACAACTATCTGATCTTCGACAAGCCTGACAAAAACAAGCAATAAGGAAAGGAGGCCCTATTAAATAAATGGTGCTGGGATGATCGGCTAGCTGTATGCAGAAGGTAGAAACTGGACCCCTTCCTTACGATATACAAAAATTAACTCAAGATGGATTAAAGACCTAAAAACCCTGGAAGACAGCCTACGCGATATCATTCAGGACATTGGCACAGGCAAAGATTTCATGACAAAGAGGAAAAAACCAATTGTAACGAAAACAAAAATTGACATATAGGATCTAATTAAAGAGTTCCTGCACAGCAAAATAAACTATCAACAGAGTAAACAGACAACTTACAGAATGAGAGAAAAATTTTGCAAACTATGCATCTGACAAATGTCTGATATCCAGCATCTATAAGGAACTTAAACAAATTTACAAGAAAAAATCAAACCCATTAAAAAGCAGGCGAAGGATATAAACAGACACTTCTCCAAAGAAGAGATACAAGTGGCCAAAAAGCATATGAAAAAAAACTCAACACCAGTGATCATTAGAGGAATGCAAATCAAAACCATAATGAGAGACCATCTCATACCAGCCAGAATGACTTATTATTAAAAAGTCAACAACCTGTTATTAAAAAGTCAAAAATAACAGATGCTGGCAAGGTTCTGGAGAAAAAGGAATGCTTATATGCTGTTAGTGGAAGAGAAAATTAGTTCAACCATGTGGAAGACAGTGTGGTGATTCATCAAAGACCTAAAGACAGAAATGACATTCAAACCTGCAATCCCATTACTGGGTATATGCCCAAAGGAATATAAGCCATTCCATTATGAAGACACATGCATGTGTATATATGTTCACTGCAGCCCTATTCACAATAGCAAAGACATTTGGAATCAACCCAAATAATGATAAGCTGGATAAAGAAAAAGTGGTATATGTACATCATGGAATGCTATGCAGCCATAAAGCAAGAGAACATGTCCTTTGCAGGGACATCAATGGAGCTGGAAGCCATTTTCCCTGGCAAACGAACACAGAAGCAGAAAACCAAATACTGTGTGTTCTCACTTATAAATGGGAGCTAAATGATGAGAACACATGAACACATAGAGGGGAATAACACACTGGAGCCTACCGGAGGGTAGAAGTTGGGAGGAGAGAGAGGATCAGGAAAACCAATGGGTACTAGGCTTACGACCCAAGTGATGAAATAATCTGTACATACAACCCCTACGACACACGTTTACCTGTGTAATAAACATGCACATCCCGCACACGTACCCCCAAACTTAAAACAAAAAAAAATAAACATATCAGTTTTAGTTGTTTTTTGTTAGCATTAGAATGTTTGTTTTCATGTTATTAATTTCTATTTTATGTTACTTTTTCTACTATAATTTGTTTCATTTGTTATTCACTTTTCAAGTTGTTTTGTTTGAATGTACACTGTATTTTCAGTATTTCTTATTTTCTAATAAATATAGTAAGGCAATATCTTTTCCTCTAAGTTCTTCTTTAGTGACATCCCAGGAAATTTGATATGGGATGTACTCTAAATTTGGTTTGTAATTTTAATTTTTATGTCTTCCTCAACACAAGAGTAGACATAGTTTGGGACATTTTCTGCAGTAAATGTTTAATTTTACTGAATTATGGTAAAGAAAAATAACATATTGGATTTTGATTTTTTGAAAATGTTGAGATTTTCATAGTGTTCAGTCTTATGTTCGATTTTGTGAATGACATGTGGGTTTAGGATACATTGTATATTATCTATTGGAAACAAATATATAAGTATACACACCCTGTTCACACATATACACAAACACAAGCGTGATAAAACTTCCTATATTCTTGCTGGGCGCAGTGGCTCACACCTGTAATCCCAGCACTTTGGGAGGCCAAGGATCACGAGGTCAGGACTTGGAGATCAGCCTGGCCAGCATAGTGAAACCCTATCTCTACTAAAAATACAAGAAATTAGCCGGGCATGATGGTGGGTGCCTACAGTCCCAGCTACTCTGGAGGCTGAGGCAGAAGAATTGCTTGAACCCAGCAGGCGAAGGTTGCAGTGAGCCGAGGTCACACCACTGCCCTCCAGCCTCGGCAACAGAGTGAGACTCCATCTCAAAAAAAAAAAAAAAAAAACTCTTACTGTATTATTTTAAATCCTCAACCACCTTCAATATTTTTGTCCATTTCTGAGTGAAATATATTAATGTCATGCCTTGTAATTTACAGTTTGTATTTCTATCTCACTGTGCTGTATGTACCTCGAGGCTGTGCTTTTAATGTATAAATTGCTGACACCTATTTCTTCTTGTAAAATTGCGCCTTTTACCTGGAATGCCCCAGGATAGGGAGTGATGGGTTGGGTCTCAGTGGCTTCTGTGAGCTGCTGTCTGCTCACCCATGGCAGCCGTCCTGGTTCCCTGTCCTCTCCCTGGCTGCCACCCAACACACAGGGAGTAAGGAGCTCTTCATGCTTAGAATTTGAATTATTTTTCCTCTGATATTGTTACAACACCTTCATTTTTGTTAATATTTCTCAGTTTTTCTAATTTATTATTTCCAACTTTTGCCATGTTATTTTGTGTTCACATTATCATTAATCATGTGATTATTATGATCATCTGTATGCTTGGGCTTATTCTTGTCATCCTACTTTATGTTTTCTATTGAACAAGTTTTTCTTGTTTTTCCTTTTCTTACTCCTGTCTTTAATTAATCCCATTTTCTTTTTGCGGGGTGAGGGAGACAAAGTCTTGCTCTTTCTGGAATGCAGTGGCGTGAGCTGGCTCACTGCAGCCTCCGCTTCCCGTGTTCAAGTGATTCTCCTGCCTCAGCCTCCCAAGCAACTGGGATTACAGGCACCCACCATCATGCCTGGCTAACTTTTGTATTTTTAGTAGAAAAGGGGTTTCACCATGTTGGCTGGTCTTGAACTCCTGACCTCAGGTGATCTTCCCACCTCTGCCTCCCAAAGTGCTGGGATTACAGGTGTGAGCCACCACGCCCAGCCATTAATCCCATTTTGTCAATTTTTTCTTTTCCTTGGGATTCAGAATTCATTCACCCAATTTCTATTTTCTAGCAGTCACACAATTTTTTTTCCCATTTATTTATTTTATTGCATTTTAGGTTTGGGGGTACATGTGAAGAACATGCAAGATTGTTGCATAGCTACACACGTGACAGTGTGATTTGCTGCCTTCCTCCCCATCACCTACATCTGGCATCTCTCCCCTTGCTATCTCTCCCCAACTCCCCACCCACCACCATCCACAAATTTTTAACACTATACATTTTATTCTATTAACATCTAGAGAAAATCAACTCCTTTTCATTCTACGTGAGAACTTATTTTACAATCAACCACTTTTTATACTGAACTCTAAGTTCTAATGGCTTCTTTCCTTATCATTCTTACTTTATTGCCATGACTTCTCTAGGATCCATTTCACATTTTACTGGAGAATTTAATCTGGTAAATTTTCCGCATAGTTGCATGTCAAATGGTTTTTGTTTTGTCCTTCCAGCTGAATGTGAGTTTCACCAAGGATAGTGTTATAAGTGTCCTCAGCTCAAACTCCAGAGATACTATTCCAATGTCTTCTTGAATCCAATATTGCCAATTACAAGCTAAATACCCCAATTCATTTCTTGCTCCTTTAGAAATTAAGTTTTCCGATATTTTTTAAAGGTTTTCTTTTCATGCTTGGATTTCTGCATTGATGTCTCCAAGTGTGGGGGTTTTTTCTTCCTGCTTACCTTTTTTGCACACCCTTTCACACTCAGAGCACAGGTCATAAAATAAAATATTTACTCTTTTTTTGAGTCACGTTTTACAATTGGGAAATTTATATCCATCCTCCCTAGCTCTTAATTTTTAAAAAATTATTATTTCATTCTTTTGTCCTTTGTGCTGCAGTCTCCAAAAGTTCTTATCCTGAGTCTCCAGGTCATTCCAATGCTCTCCAGCTGTATCCATTCCTCTATTCATCGTTATCTACTAAATTTTTCACTTCCAAAACCATCAGTTTACCATTTATTTTCATATGCATCTGTTCTTGTTTCATGGAAGCAGCATTTTCTCTGATCTCTCTAGGGATGTTTATCATGCTTCTTTGAGGTCGCATTTGTTTGTGGTCTAGTAAGTTTTCTCCTCTTGTCTTTGCAGAGTAAACACCTTCAAGGAGGGTGTTGAAGGGTAAGGATGAAGGCAGCAATGGGGTATATTTCCAAGTGGGATGTGCCAGTATCACCAGCCTTCAAGGAAAGTTTCTACCTCTTAAGATCAAGCCTCACACTCATGGGCCAGCTGTGGGCCAAATGACTGAGTTGTCACCATTTGGCAAGAACTGGTGGGAAAAAGAGACTATTCCCCATCCCCCTAAGTGCTTCTTTCATGCTTTCCTCACCTGCTAACCACAACGGCACTTCCAGACCCTCTCCTCTTTTTTGTATCTGTTATGTTTGAACTCCTAGCTGGAGGGGTCCTAGCCATTCTCCACCTTGGCTCTGGATCTCAGAAGTATGTACTAGGACCTTATTATGCACAGTCTGGCTCTAACTATCTTCTGTCACACAGGCATTCATCAAAACATCTGTATCACTGATGACATTGATGGTTACCCATCAATGTCGTGTAGTTAGTCTTTGCAAAGTACGTTTTACAATTTCCCAGGACTGGATGTAGGAAGGGAGCTTGGTGCCTATGCTGATTCACCTTGATCTAAATCCTCAGCGTGGAGAAGAAAATGAGCAATGAGGACGTTGTGTATTTTGTTCAAGATCTCTCCCACTGGCAATGACAGATGGGATGGTACCGGCATGTCAATGATGTGAGAACTTATGTCCTTTCCATCACATGCCATGCAGGCTCCGGAACTGGTGCTGGAGAGAATTCTTGGGTACATAAAAATGTGAGTAGAGTCTCAGTGATATGGTTTAGATGTGTGTCCCCTCTAAACCTCATGTTGAAATAAAATCCTCAATGCTGGAGATGGGGCCTAAAGGGAGGCATTTGGGTCACAGGGAGTGATCCCTCATGAATGGCTTGGTGTTGTCCTCACAATAACAAGTGAGTTCTCATGAGATCTGGTTGTTTAAAAGTGCGTGGCACCTCTCTGTCTCTTTCTCTTGTTTCTGCTCTCCCACATGAGACGCCTGCTTCCCCTTCACCTTCCACCAGGATTTTAAGCCTTCTGAGGCACTCACCAGAAGCAGATGCCAGTACCATGCCTCTTGTACTGTCTGCAAAACCATGAGCCTCTTTTCTTTATAATTTATCCAGCCAGGTATTTCTCTATAGCAATGCACACACTCAGCAAGTCTTGTTATTATTCTTGGGAGATGCATTTGGTGATTAATAGTGAGTAGCTATAGAGCTGGCTTGTGAGAAACTTCTCGTGCAAGAATGGAACAGGCGCAGGTGGAGACTGCAAACTGGAGGGGTGGAGAGAGGCAATCCGGGAGACCAGGGTTGGGGCTGTCCTGGGCAGGCAAGGAGAGGAGGTATACACATGCCCATCTTCAGCAGTCTATTGTGAGTTAAGCAAACATTAAACTATTAATAAGCTCTTACAAGTCTCCTTCTGAAGTGCTAGGTCCCTCAAAATGAGATCTCAGAGATTAGCCTGGCTTACCTGAAGAAAAGCTGGTGCACATATTCCTTCCCATGCGCATTTCTTTCCTTCCTCTGGCAAGACCTCACTCCACTCTGCCAGCCCTGATCCCCCTCTTTTATATTCCTACTGAGAAGCATAGCCACCCTCTTCAGAGTCTGCCGGTCAGTTGAAAATCAGCCATAAACACTTCCCAGGCTACAGGGAGCAAGCAAAGCAGGCTGCTGGCTAAAACGTACTGAGAGCTCATATGTACCAGGAGCAAGCAGAGACAGCAGGGCTGCCACGGAGTCCTCCTGCACTGAGTGATGGTCCTCTCCCCTTCGGGCAATTCTCCCCTGCCCAACGTGCACTGGTGTGTGCCCCAGACTTTTTCCAAAGGCAGGGCATCAACATGCAGTAAACATGCCTGCATGTACACACGCATACCAGAGAAATTAATCCAAGCACTAAAGTAAATGTTTAGAAATCACAATGCGCTGGAGAGCAGATTCCAGGAAATGCTCTGAGGTCCATGGAGAGATGCAGGCCTGCTCTGTGGGGCACAAGCTGGGGCTCAGGAGGTGGCGTGTGACTACCAGCCTTGCGACACCAAAGTTTTAAGTGCTAGGTTCCACATTCAGGGCTCTTGGCCATAAGCTGCACAACACCCGACTTAGAGTAGAAGAGTCCAGACAGAAATCAAGGATGCAGGAAGGAAACTAAAATCTATCGAGAAAACTAGGATCTATTGAACATCTGCTTGTGAGGCCCAGAGCCAGGCGTTTTTATCTTCATATTCACTGCCTCATTTAAAGACGTCCTTCATTTGGCAGATGAGGAAACTGAGGCTCAGTGCTCAGAAGATGACCTTGTCTACACTGGCTCTGGGTACTCCATGGATGTATGTGGGAACCTACAGATGCAGTATGAACCCAAGGTCACACCCCAAACTGTCACATTCTTCAGACCAAAGTGGGACAGCCGTGGGGCATGTGGGCTTTGGAAGCTTCCAGTAGCAAATCAAGCTCTGACTTAATGAAAAACTGATTAGAGAAATCTTGACTTTCAATAACGAAATAAAAGTTTATGAAAGTAGCAGCACTGATTGTCCTCTGAATGAATCGTAATTTACATTTAATTACAAAGACGGTGCTCAAGATGGGAGCTGCGCGGTTAAGGTCTTCGTTTTTCCTCTGCCACATTTCAGGGCTGTGCAGCCCTGAGGGACGAGTGTTGGAAAACTGTGCACCACCGCGGTGGATTCAAGCGGCATCCCGCATCTGTCTCAGGCAACTACTGAAGGCCGATGTGAAAGCCTGGTTCCCAGGGGCCTAGGAGAGGCACAGGACACGTGTGACTCCCTGCTTCCAGGAACCTGCCTTATTTCTGCAGAGAAAGTGCGGGGACAAGTACAGTTGTGACTGGGGCCCTGCATGCCAGGCGCAGACAAACGAGCAGTGAGCGTGGGACGCGTGGGCATGGGCTGGGGTTCGCAGGGACCGGACCGCAGGATGAGCAGACGGCTGAAACAGAGCCCGGGTATCCGCGGCTCTCGGCGGAAAGCTCTGGCCGCTCGCACTGCCCCCAGGCTGGGCCTCCCAGGGCGCCCTGGGCCGGAGCTCCGTCCCCGGCGGACTCACAGCGCGTCCCGGCACCGCCAGGCTGAGGTCGGCGTCGCGTCCACGCCGCTCCCAGGTCCGCCCGCCTGGCCCTCCCCGCCGCGCCCGGCCTCCACGGCGTCCTCCCCGCCCGCCTGGCCCTCCCCCCGCGCCCCGGCCTCCACCGCGTCCTCCCCGCCCGCCTGGCCCTCCCCCCGCGCCCCCGCCTCCACGGCGTCCTCCCCGCCCGCCGCCTCGCCCGAGCGCGGCGCACTCCCCGGAACGCCCTCGCGGCCGCGGGCGGCTGACGCGGCTCCCAACGCCCCAGCCGGCGATTCCGGGCAGCCCTGGACGTGGCCCGGGAGGCCTGCGGGTCGCGGGAACCGGGCGCGGGTGGCGCCCCTCTCCGCAGGCCCGGCCTGGAGGCGCCCGGGGACCCCGCCCAGGGGCGGCGGCGCGGACACCTCGGGGGACCCCGGCTCCGCTTGGCGGGCGGCTCCCAGGCCCGCGGCGCCGCGCACCCTGAGTCTCTCCGTCTCTACCGTGCGCCTGCACGGCTGTCCGCCCACACAGGAAAGCGGCGGCTCTCACGCGGCCTGCTCACGTCCCGCACGAGGAGGGCTGCAGGCCGGACGGGGCGGAGCCGACGGGGCCAGGGCCGGGGACGCCGGAACCTTCCCGCGTTTTCCGCGAGGGCGGCCCCCAGCTTCCCCGGTCCGCGGGCCGGACGGTCGGACGGGCGCCATCTCGTGGCAACGGCGGGAACTGCAGGCGGCTCTCCGGAGCTCGCCGGTTCCCCCAGGGTCCTGGGTGGGAGGATGGGGGGACAAAGTCTGCAGCCACCCCGAGGGAACCCTTGTTCTAGAATGTGGAACAGATTAAACCCGAACCTAGCCTTCGAAGGGCACAAACACAAAAGGCGCCAGGATGGGCTCTGCCACAGCAGGCCGTGTTTCTAAGGCAACGCTGCGCTGCGGGTTTCAGGGCAGGCTGGGCAGAAGGGGCTGCGGGCCTCGGGGCTCCATCCACCCTTGGAATCCGAGAGACGAGCAGTTTCCCCACAGGCTCCTCCCATGTGTCCAAACCAGCCTCGGTGTGGATGATCCGCATCCTCCCTTTGGTCGATGTCGTTCCTCTAGGCCTGCAGAGCCTGCAGAAGGGCACTGCCAACCCAGAGTGCGGCCCGAGCCCGCACACCGCCCCCCACCCGCAGAGAAGAGGCAGGACGGAGGCCCAGCCCGGGGTGGGGTTCTGGCTCCGGGCCCCTCTTCCACTGTGGACACCCACGTGCGACCCTGCAGCGGCATCTCCACCTGGGCGCCCTGAAGGCCACGCGCCCCACTGAACTTGCCGGCGGTTCCGGTCAGGGCCCCTGACTCGGTGCTCGGCACCGTCTTGAACGCTTAGCCCAAGCCAACGCGGCCTCCCCAGGAGCCGACATGGCCAGTTATACAGAATTCCCTCTCGTGTTTCTTTAATGCCAGAACTCCCAGCTGCTTCAGGGTGACAGTACGGCCAGGTAAAGATTCCCGATTGCCTGCTGTTTGGCAGCGTGAGGTGGTCATGAAACGGCCTCGCCAGTGACATTTAAGCCAATGAGGAGGGCGCTGCTTCTAGAATAAAAGGAAAAGTTGCCCCAGAAAGAACCCCTCCTTCCCCTTCTGTTCTGCGTCCTGGCAGATCCTTCACCCTGAGGCAGCTGATGTGAGCCAAAGGCCTCTGGAGACCACGGTGTGTGAGGATAGGGATGGCCGGGTCCCCAGGACCTTGCTGCCCCACCGCGCCCGCCACCTTGAACGTCTCCCTGCACGAAACACACGTGCTTTCTGTGGAAGCCACGCGCTTGGATTTCACGCTATAGCGTCCGAGGACACCCTCGGGGGTGTCACCCTCATCCTCGCTCTCCTTGCGCAATCCCAGTCTGTCAGTTCCAGCCCCCACTCCCATCCTGGCCCCTCTATGTCAACCTTCGGGACCATAATTCAGCCACCACCTCACCGCGTGGGTCTTCACTCGTGTCCCTGCCCTTCATGAAGTCCCAAAATGCAGATCTGATCCCAGAGTTTCTCCTCTTCGGGTCTCCCCGCCTTCAGCGCCCCCGGCCCTGGTGGCCTGGTCCCTTCACCGCCGGCCGGCTGGGCGTCTACCCCAGGGCACTCTTTCTCCTGGAGTACCTGGACTTGGCAGGGCCTCTGCGACTGGACCTGGTTCCCAAACCCTGCGCGGTGCCCGGGGCTTCCCTGCACGCTGCGCACTCCCGCGGCCTCCAGCTCCGCTTGGGCGCCCTCTGAGCCTCATCTTCCTCCTCCGAAAAGTGCCAACCGTGGCACAAACCCTCAGGGAAGTCGGCACGGCTTCACCAGAGGCCCGGAGGAGGCCAAAGGGGACACTCAAGGGCAAAGGGGCGCGTGAGTCAGCGCAGGAAGCGCTTCGTTATGGAAGACGTCTTTGCATGGAGGGAGAGATCGCAGGTCGGTGACTAGCAGTGCAGACGGATTCAGTCCCAGGCCTGCTGCTCTCACCTCCTGGGAGGATCCATGGTCCGCATCCTCCAGTGGCGCTTACCACCCAGAGAAGCGGGTGGCACGCTGCCCGCCTGCCAGGCTACTGTTCAGAGACACGGTCCGACTCACTGCTACGATGGCCTGCAGAATCGAGACGCTCAAACCAGTCCCCGGGACAGACCACAGCCGGTGGTGCCCACACCCTCCACTCCTGGCACAGTCGCCAGTCACAGGAGTGCCACCTGGGCGCACTACCCCATCCGCACACCCAGAAACAGTCTGCGGGGCGTGGGCAAACAAAGCAAGGCTTCCAGACACTCCCAGCATTCAAACCCCAAGAACGCCGTGTGCTGTCTGCTCCACCACTTAGGAGGGGGAGTTGGGGGGACGAGAAGGAACCGGGTTTGATTGTGCATCTGCTGTGTGTAATAGAGACTTTAAATTCCATGTAATGTTAAATTACAATTTTTCCAACTCAATAGGTTGATTCCATCAGAAACTAGCTCTAATGTGTGTCGCTTCTAAATCTAAGGAAGACCCTGCCACAAAGTGAAAAAGACACCAGGCAGTCTGGTTTTGACTCTGAGATCTGGCCAACTCAGAGTTGCAGTGCTGCTTCCAGAACCTTCCCATTACAGCCAAGACTCCTGCATCAGGCTAACAGGCGAGGTGGAAATAATACAAGCCTGGAAAGGCAGCTACTACATTAAGCTATGTGCTGGTGATGTAAAGATCACTGTGGCTGGAGCTGCCTGCAAGAGAGTGTTTCTAAGGTGAGACCACGAGGACCTGCTCTGATAAACTAATCAGACCTATTCCCAATTAGCTCAGCATTTGTACAACAACAATTAATTTCTCTAACGCCCTCAGACTAATGCTGCTTTGTTAATTAGGTTTGTTGCCCCTTCTGCAGTTTTCAGCTGGCTTAATTGTGCCTGGCAAATGCTTTTTGTCACACACCAGCCCACCGTAGAGCAGACATCCACTGAGGGCGGCAGGGCCAGGCTCTGCCATCGGGGCGGATCTGGGGTAGGACCCGCACCACTGTAGTGGGCAGTGAGCCCCTGGGAGCCAGCATCATGGCAGCATACCAGGCTCTCTAAAATCCTTAGCAAGTCACCCCCCTTTGAGAAACACTCCCCTGCTGGCCCTGTTTATCATTTTAATTCTCACAAGAACTCTGGGAGGTAGGGCAAATGTACCTCACTGTATGTGACCAGCAGCCCTCCTGCCAAGCAAAGTAATGCAGCAAAGGAAGGGAGAAACCGGGATCCCGACCCAAGTCCAGCCATCAGTAACAGCCATGTTCTTTACTAGCACAAAATTGTGAATGATTGGTCATTATTGCATGTGTTACTTCTCAGGGGATTTTGCATTTTGCAATAGAAACCAATCCCCGGGACAGACCACAGCTGGCGGTGCCCGGCACCCTCCACTCCCAGCATGGTCACTGGTCACAGGAGTGCCACCTGGGCGTACTACCCCATTCTCACGCCCAGAAACGGCCCTCGGGGCGTGGGCTCTCAGGTGCAGCCATGACTGCTGCAAACAAAACAAGGCTTCCAGACACTCCCAGAATTCAAAACGCAAGAACGCCGCGTGCTGTCTGCTCCATCACATAGGAGGGGGAGTTGGGGGGAGAGAATGACCCGGGTTTGACTGTGCATCTGCTGTGTGTAATAGGGACTTTAAATTCCATGTAACGTTAAATTATCATTTCTCCAAGTCGGTAAGTTGATTCCATCAGAAACTAGTTCTTACACAGAGAAATGGACATCTAATGGTACAATTCCAGACACTGATACGCTTACATGAGATATTTCCTAATAGGGTGGCAGGAGGAGGAGGGAGTGTCAGCCAGCCCCCATTGGCCAACAGTGTGTGGAAGGGCCCCAGCTGACACTGTTCACAGGCAGCCACCCCTAGTGCAGCACGCCCCCCAGAGAGTCCTGGAGGGAACTGTCTGTGTCGTAATAGGCTTGAGGATACCAGGTGAGAGCTCCCTCTTGCAGAGTCACAGTGCCTATTAAAGGCCCTGCAAAGTCCGTAGGGGCAGAAGGTGACTCTGGTCAACATTTTGCAACCAAACCTATACCAAATGAACTTGACCACAGACCTTTTTGTTGGCACGACACAAGAACAAGCCTAAGGAACTGGTGTTCTAGGTAACCCACTTTGGGAAATGCTGTCTTAAGTTCACCAACACTTAAGAGTTTGTTCATATGTCTGTGAAAAAGAAAAAGAAGGTGAAGGGTGACCAGCCGCTACCCCTGGGACATCCATCAGAAATGACAATGTCAGGAAATGAAAATGTCAGTGACTGGAGAAGGTCTGGTTAGGGTTTGCTTAGGAGCTCCGAGGTCTGATCTCTGCATGGAGCAAGGTCCGCCCTGGCTTGCATGGAGGCTCATTTGTGCTTACCACGGGGACAGACTGGGAGAAGGAGAAGGGGTGTGTGATTCAGGCGCACCTGGGTCTGGTGGATGCCGACGTCAGGTATGTAGTGGAAGCCCCGGGGAGGCTGATGGAGTCCCAGCATTGTCCTGGGCCTTTACTGTGAAACTGGAAGCCCCAGAAGTATGGCGTATTCCATCTGTCTCAAACGGTTTCTGGGTGGCTGATCCCAAAGGCCCGGGTTTGAGGAACATTCACCATCGCTCTGGCCTCCTTTCCAAGCCTTGCCCTTTCTTCTTCAGGTACTTGTGTCAGAAGAGGGAGGTGCCAGGCACCAGCACAGCCGCCTTGCTGTGTGGGGTGTGGGGTATGCTGGGGGAGCTGCACAGCCCTGCATCAGAGAAGTGAGAGCTGGCACCGGCCCCTCTGTACCCTTCCTGGGGACTCCAAGGGCCTGCTCCAGGCAGGATCCACATCAGAACTGTTACCTCCTGTCCTTCTGTGTCTCCAGCGGCCAAACACACATCCCGACATCCACAATCCCAAATCAAGCCTCCTCCTTTCAAAGACTATGATCACATCAGAATCTGTCAAGACCAATAAGGAAGAGATAAGGAGGAGATCCAAAACCACAGCCCACACTGCAGGGTCGATCCATCAAGGGTTCCATCCCATTTAGAAGAAGGGGGTCTAGTTGGAAATGTGTTTGGATCTGCACTTGACACCTAAGCTCCAAGGCCTGTGTGAGGCCCACAGAGGACTCTGCAGAAAAGCCGGCGACATGACAGCCTTAACTTCTTCACTAAATGCATCCTAATATTTAGTGTTGGGGGACCCCCAGTCTCCTCCAGGTCCTCCTGGGACCCGACGCTCTGATTTGTTTGCCGGCACTCAGTACATCCACACTGCAGCATCTCCTCTGATGAACAGCTGCAGGTCCTCTGTCATGAGAATCCTGACCACACCCTAACAGACCTCCACCCAGGGCCCCTGCCGTCTCATGGGCTCCCAAGGGTGCCTCTTTTTCTGGAAGGAGAAGTTGCAGGAGACCCCGTGGGTCTCAGTGTCTTCACCTGCAGCTTGTCTCTGCATTTGTCCTTTCTTGCGTGGGAGGAAAAGGGTGCACTGGAGGACTGGACCTTGCCATAGACTGAGAGTTTATGTCAGCCCCAGATTCATATGTTAAAGTGCCAATCCGCATGTGGGGCTATTTAGAGGTGGGGCCTTTGTAGGGATTAAGTCATGCATGTGGAGACCTTGTGAATGAGATTTGTTCCCTTACAAAAGAAATCCATGAGAGAACCCTCATTCTTTCTGCCATGTGAGGACACAGTGGGAAAGCACCATCTATGAACTGGGAAGTCAACTCTCAACAGACGTGGAATCTGCCAGTGCCTTGAACTTGGACTCTCCAGCCTCCAGAAATGGGAGCAACAAATGTATGTTGTTTATAAACCATGCAGCCTTTGGTGCTTTCACAGTTCGAATGGACTAAGACATTCCTCAAGACTTATGAGCAGGCAGTTACCATCAGTGGCCTCTGCAGGCTTCCTTCCAGTTGCCATAGCCCCTACAGCAGACACTGAGTTCGGTGGACCCAGTGCTTTCATTTAGGCAATAGCAGATGGCCAGGAGCTCCCACATTCTGTCACTGAGGTGCTAGGGCATTCCATTCCAGTGGGACAAACATCGCCTCATCAAACTCCGTCAAATTCTATGGAAAGAGGATTCATTTGCTTCCTTTATTGATACAGATAATTCAAAAATGTATTACACTGCTGCCTTTTGACCACTTCTTGCATGTCCGTCCTGGCTCCTGGAAATTTAGCCTGACCAGCCTCCTTACTGTCCTTAGCACAGCCAGCCAGCTCCCTGTTAGGACTTGACAGGGGCTTCTCACTCTGCCTGGAAACATGCATTCCCATGACTCCCACCCTTCCTGCCTTCCATCTCTGATCAGAGGGACCCCTCCATAAAATCCTATCCCACCCTCTAATCCTTCTTGACCCTTACTGTGCTTTCTTCTTTACTGCAGTGACCATCACTTGACATGTTGTGTTTCTTCACGTTCATTGTTGGTCCTCTCCCTCTCCTAAGCTCATGCTAGAATCTCAGCAACATGGAGCAGGGATTCCACTTTCTCGTTTCCTCCACGGCATTTTTCTTACAAATGCTATAGTAATTCTAATTTGCTTTCTCCCTCCTGAAAAGGGAATCAGTATGCTTTCACTGTCTTTTAAATGTACCTCCATTTATTCCCCAATTAGTCTTGTTTAGTATTTTTGTGTTGTACTTAAAGCCATGAAAAGAAATCATTATCATTTCCCATCAATATTATTTGGATTTACATACAATTTCTTTGATCACTCTGTATTGCTCCTTGCATTCCCATACTTCTTTCCACATTCGGTAATCTTCTTGCTGAAGTACATCCTTAAATACTTCTTTCAGAAAAGATCTATGTGTGGCAAATTATCATAGTCTTTGTATGTATGGAAATCTTTCCCTGGATGATAGTGTACTTGGATATAGTTTACTTGGATAGTTTACTTGGATATCACTGTTAACAATTATTTCCCTTTGCATCTTAAACATTTGATTCCTTTGTCTTCTGAAGCCTTCTGTATCTGATAGAGTGGATGCCAATCTGAAAGTTTTCCATCATGTTTAATGTCTTTCTTTTACGGTAGCTTTTAAAATTTTGACTTTCTGTTTTATATTCTACGGTTTCATCATGATGCTTCTAGATAAGTTTATTTTTAATTTTCTGTTTAATATTTGATGTACTCCTTTAATATCCAGACTTGTGTCTAACTTCTTCAAATACTGTCACATTCACAGTCTCACTAATTATTGCTTCAAGAATTTCTATTAGATATGTATTTGAGATTCTAATTTTAGCCTCTGTGCCTCTCAAATTATCTTTCTCTTATTTGTTCTGTACAGACTTTTGATAGATTACATTATCTCTTTCTTCCTATTCGCTAATTTTCTCTTCAGTTGTCAGTTGTATTTGGACTATTGTATTATATATCTATTGAAGGCATTGTTTTCCTTTAATTTCAATGACTATTTAGTATCTCGAATTATTTGATCCTTTTCCATAGTAGCTTTCTCTAGTGCCTATAGATTTTCTCCCCCTCCCCCTTTTTTTGGTCTCATTCATCATTTAAACACACTCTATGGCTGCTAGCTCCTCGGGATTAAATACTCTATTTCTTCCATCTGCTAATTCTCTTTCATAGTGTTACGTTTCCTCATTTACTCTGAGATTTTGGCTGTGAGTTCATCTTCAACACGACTTACCTTCTGTTAAGAATCCAGAATGTGCTCTGAGCTGTGGGCATGTCCTTGAAGGGGACTTAGCATTGCATCTGCTGGAGCCCTGGCATGTGTGAAAGTTGTCAGAATCAAAGTGGAGTCGCTCTTTCCAACCCTAGTAAAATAGAGCCAGGGAAGGCCATAAAGGAAGGGCTCTCACCCACAATTTGTCTGATGATAGGAACCATCTCAAAAAAATTTTCCAGCACTGTTTACAATAGCAAAGACTTGGAACCAACCCAAATGCCCATCAATGATAGACTGGACAAGGAAAATGTGGCACATATACACCATGGAATACTATGCAGCTATAAAAAAACAAAGAGTTTGTGTTCTTTGTAGGGACATGGATGAACCTGGAAACCATCATTCTCAGCAAACTAACACAAGAACAGAAAATCAAACACCGCATATTCTCACTCACAGGTGGTAGTTGAACAATGAGAACACATGGACACAGGGAGGGGAGCATCACACACTGAGGTCTGTTGGGGGGAACTGGGGGGGGACAGCAGGGGATGAGAAATTGGGGAGAGATAACATGGGGAGAAATGTCAGATATAAGTGATGGGCAGGAGGGCAGCAAACCACACTGCCATGTATGTACCTACGCAACAATCTTGAATGTTCTTCACATGTACCCCAAAACCTAAAATGCAATAAAATACATATTTAAAAATTATGTATTTTTCCAAACCACACTTACTACGTGAGTCACACAAGAAAAGCTGGCACCACATGGACAGCTAGCCACTTCTAGAGGAGTACTGACCTGTTTCACAGATCCCACAAGGGCGCTCTGAAACTGCAAAGGCCTAACTGTAACTCCGAGATACTGAGTCCCACCTGGCAGCTACTGACACTTGCCAATGAACTTTCAAAACAACTTACATCACCTCCTCTCTCTACAGTAAAACCTTCACTTTTCTTTGTTCTCCAGCCATGCCAGAGGCCATCCCAGTCTAGGCATATGCCAAGATCTCAATCCTATTTCTTTGCTTATTCCCAAATAAATCCCTTTTGCTTGGAGTTCTGTCTCTGTATATTCTTATTTCAAAATGAACAAATGCCATGAGACCACATTCTACAATAGTTAGCATTTTTTGTTTGTTTATTTTGACACTATGGCATAGATATGTGACTTGGAGCCCCACATCTTTGTGTGGGTGAGGCTGGGGTTTCAGCTTTACATGAGAAACTCTCCCTGCCACAGTCTGCAGGGGGAAGCTCCTCCCTGTGTCCCAGCCCCGGCCTACACAGTCCTTCCCCATGCAAGCTTTCACATGGAGCCCTTGATGTCCGTCTCTACACAGAACAAAAACCCTGCCATAAGGAGCAAATCCAGCCCTTCAGGGCTCTGCAGCTTCAACGCTGGCTCTCCCTCATGGCTTTCTACTCCCTCTTTGTTGATGGCTTCTAGTGATTTCTCTTTCTTGCATTGAAGCTGGGCTTTTTCCTTAAATTGCTTCATTGCCTCTATCTTGGATAAATGAGCTCAGACTTCTAATCAAAGTAGTAAGCTGGCATGTCCATTAAACGTCTAACAGACAACTCAATTTCTCCCCCAGCCACAACCTGGTTCTGTCAGTCCTTCTTGTTATAGCAAATAACACCAATGACCGGCCAGTTGCTTGGAGCAATAGGTAATGGTGAGTATTCAGCTCTGTTTGGCCCAACACCTTGACCAGAAGTATGAGCGTCACACATGTCAGTGGTTGCGGACTGTGGGGCAGATCAGCTCCCATCCCTTCGCTGCTGTGATACGTGCCATGCGTTGTCCCTCTCACAAGCCAACAGGCGGCTCCTGCAGTGCACTGGCATCTCCTGGTCTGCCAGCCCAGGGTAAGCCTTCAGAAAAAGAAACAAGATGAACCTGGCACCCCTTAACCTCAAGAAACTCCTGTTGGTTCCTACTATGTTATCACAGCCATTTATTTAATTTCACTAGAAACCACCCAACTCTCCCAACTCTCAGGTCTGTAATTTCTAAAATATATTTTACTTTCTTAAAGATTGTGGTAATATGAATCCTCTTGACATTTCCTGGACTCTCCATCGCTCCAAGCTTTATCATAGGTGAGCAATGGGCTTCATGATCCTTTTGACATTTGTATGCTGGGCCACAATCTGCCCTGCGCTCAGCCCTGCTAATGTTTCCTTTTGCCTCCTCCCTTAGACTGGGTCTCCTGCTTCCTAACCATGTTGCATCCACCCTTTCCATTTTGTACGTTTGGCTTTTTTAGAAAAATTATGGCAGTAAAACAGAAAGTGAGACACTGTACTTTCACCTTTTAACATTACACCATATGCCATCGACAGCTGGACTCTGTCAACAAAACTTACAAAATCCTTCAAAAATATTTTTAACACTGTTTTTTCATTCATGAACTCCTTCTGATCTTTGCCTTCCTTAGGATCTTATTCCAAACTTGTGCCATGCTGTGGCATTTATCTTAGATTATATCAGTTCCTTTTCAACCCACATGAATCAGTCTCAGAATAGCCTCCTCCCACCCGGGCTCCTGAGTATTTCTTGGCTCTCTTCACTACCCAGACCCTGAGCTGAGAGTGCCCAGGGCTCCAACCTCAGGCCTGTTTTCTTTCTCTCTAAGGTCTCCGTCGGTGTTTGCACCCAATCTTACAGCCCTTAATATCACAAAGACTCAGGTAACTCCTGTTTCTCTGCTCGGATCCCCACTCTTTAACACCAGCTTCGCTAATCCACCTGCAATCTAACAAACACCTCGATCCCTCTGCCTCAAGCACCTGGCCTCCCTGTTTTCCTTATTTTAATAAATGATGTCAACATTCAACTAAGAACTGAAGGCAAAGATTCTAGAGCCAATATTGCAGCCACTTCTCCTTATTCCACATTCAACGCGCCAGCTAATCCAGTCACCTCCACCTTCAAAATATATTTATATCAAAATATGTCTAATCTATCCAATATTCTTTCCAGCTTCTCTCTTGACTTTGCAAATGTGATGACATTCTCACTGGCCTCCCTGCTTCCACGTTTGCCCTGCAACTTGTTCTGTACCCAAAAAGGCTTTCTCCCGTGGTCTACATGACCTGGGACAGGCCCTCCCTGCCTTCCCTGCTCACCTCCCCATCTCCTCTCAGGGACCTCCTCCAGTCCCAGGCCCTGCTTTCTGTTCCTCAGACATACTGTTGTCCCTAGTCTCAAGACATTTGTACATGCCACACCCTCCACTGGAGCATTCTGTCCAACAGAGCCACAGTAAATCTTCCTCATTTCATCTAAATCTCAGCTCAGAAATCACCTTGGAGACAGCTGAAATCACAAGCCCTGTCTCTCCCCATAGCCTGCTTATGTCTTCATGGCCCTTGTCACCACCTCATACGTCGTGTGTTTACTTCTTTCTGTCCCTGACTAGCAAGTAAGCTGCTCAGAGAATCCTGAGTAGGATTGTATTCCTCATAAAACATGCATATTCAAACTGAAAACTCACCAGCAATCCTGTGGCAACAAATGCACACTGCTCCCACAGCTTAGGTCATTTCCATCATGGGAATTACCCTGACAAGCCTCTGAAGCACAGCCAGCCTCTGCTCCATGCGGGGCCTGCCCAGGGACAACCTGCATGCATTGTCACCATGGCCACAAAGAAGCCCGGGCCTTGGAAATCTCTGTCAACAGTACTCAGGGCTGGTGCCAAACATGCAGATGATGAAAGGAAAACTGAAAGTCCGTCAGCCATCTCGTGTTTCCAAATACTCAGGAATTTCACACGGTATTACAGAGAAACACAAGATCTCCGGTTGATAGCAACCTTAAGATGGCCAGCAAGTACAGGAGACCCCTTTACAGCACCTCCGTCTGTACTTCATCCAGCCTTGACTTTACCCTCCAGGAAGGTGACTTCAAGATTGACTTCCAATGAAGAAAGTGTGCAGTATTCCATACAGCTGACTAGGCTGCATGTATGTGTGTGAGTATGCCACACCTTTCCAGCATTGTTGAAAAGATAAGAGTTTGGGAGTAGGATAGGTGGGACTGCCACCAAAACTGCATGTCGTGGAAGGCTCCTGCAGTGTAGAAACCCAGTCTCTCAATCTCCCCTTCTGTGAAGGCCTTCACCCTCTCGTCTGGATGACCACAGCAGTCTCTTACTCAACCTTTCTGTTTCTATTCTCTCATCAGGAATCCATCTGTCAGCCAAGGGGTCTTTGTGGGGTTTTTAAAATTTTTATCTTTATCAAATGCATGCATAAGGATGAGTGCAAGTATAAGAAGAATACTTGAACACACAATAGCTTTGTCCAAGAGTACAAGTGCAACAGCCCTCTCCACTGCCCCATTTTCCTCCTCTGGTGAGAAACTGAGGCAAAACCCCAACATGCAGGCCCTGCGATCATGTGGCTTTGGCTGTAACATGGCTGGTCATTGGCTTTCAGACCTCCAGATTCCCAGCTAGCTGACACACAGGATCACACAGGATTTTTCATGAACCTCTCAATAGTGTGACCTTCCCATTTTATGTGACTGACTCTTACATTATCATCAAGTTCTACTTTATTTTACACTTCCTTTGGTACTTAACTCTATATAGCTAATCACCATGCTCACATTGCTAATTCTTGATTTTTCAATATGGCTATTAATTGACTGCTCAGACTGGAAGATAATGTTGCTCCCGATCTCCACCCAATACATGTAGATTTTCCATTCTTGACTTGATCCAATGTGGTTTCCTTATGGTTTTCATTAATCATTATTTGATATTATCATTATGACTAGCTAAACATTTTGTGCTGCTGAGCCATGTAGTATACTATGATTATCTTTCATTTCCTGTAAAATACTTTGCTGTTCTGAAGTTAATAATTACTTTGTCATTTCATTTACATTGCTTTCTTTGCATTCTTGTCCTGTTTTATAAATCTCCTTTCAATGTATTCAACCATATCATCATGAAGAATCTGTACTAAAGCTTTCTGTCTGTTTAGTAGTTTCATTGTTATTTTATTTTTGTTTTAACATTTATTATGAAAACTTTTGAATGTACATAAAAGTAGAGAGAATGTTATAGCAAACTCAGCAAATTTACATTTTTCATGGAGTATCTTAAAGAGCTTCCCAGACATTATATTTTTTCATCTGTAAATGCTTCAGTATGTAACTCTAACTTATAGGTACTTTTAAGAAGTGTAATCACCATGCTGACATCAAACCTAACAAAATTTATAATTTCCCAATATCACCTGATAAGTAATATAAATTTAAATGTTATGAGCATTGCCCATATGTCTTTTGTTATTGGTTGTTTGAATTAGAAGCCAAATGAATCCTGAGCATTGACTTTCCTTGTCTTTTAAGTCTATTATACTGTAACAGTTTCTTAAGTATTTTTCTCAACAGCCTTGATTCACTGGAGAACCCAAGTCTGTCAGCTTGAGAAGTATCTTGTGCTCTACATGTGGCTGATAGCTTGCTCCAGCTCTCGTCTAGCCTGTTTCTTTCTTCTTCTTATGCCTTGGGCACTGGTAGTTAGATTCAGAGCAGTGAGTCTCAGCCCAGGATGCACATCAGAATCACTTGAAGAGCTTCTTAAAATCCCAGTGCCCAGGCCACATTCCAGACCAATTAAATCAAAACCCCAGATAAGACCCAAATATCAGTCTTGTAAAGTGCCCCGGGGAATTCAATGAATGCTCCCATTGAAAACCACTCCTCTCTGAGCAGCCTTTCTCAGCACGTGGTCCAGGACCAGCAGCACCTGCAGCAGCTGGGAGCTTGTGAGATGCAAACCTCTGGCCCCAGTGCAGATCAGCTGAATCAGAAACCCCAGGGGTGGGGCCCAGCAATCTGTTTTAACAAGCCCTCAAGGGATTCTGATGCATACTAACATCTGAGAACCACTGCTATAGAGGTTTGATTTGATTCAATTCCATTTATTAAGCTTAAAGACTTCATAGACCGTGCTGCATATTTTCTGTTGAGGTGGTCTCAACCCTGGCCATGCATTTGAGTCACCTGCAGAGCTCTCGTTCACCAAGATTCAGACTCCAGGCCAGGCCAATTGAATCTGAATACCTGAGAGTGGGGATCCAAGGCTCATGTTTTTAAAAACTCCCAGGAACATTAGGAACACTGTCCTGACGCACCATTCATGAAGCGTGCAGTGCTACGGTGCCCACCTTCAGTCGTGCTAAGGTTCCCTGGTAATCTCAGGTGGCCAGCCTGATCCCTCCATTGTAATCTCCATCATCTTTTTGTCTACTGATGATCATTGCCTCGGTTCTTCTATTAGATGTGGTAAATAGCCACTTTTACAAAGCCATCATTCCTTTTGCATGAGATCTTTCTATACAGAACTGCTCCTCTTTAATTGTTATCCTAAAATACAGTTCATACAAGAAAGGTGGTATAAATGCCAGCTTCCTTCTCATTGCCCTCAGCGTAATGAGTTGCTGCCTAGCAAACTCCAAAAGACACAAGTGAGTTTTTTCCTATGTATGATTATGAGCTCATAGATTGTTTATATTGGACGTGATTTAATATATTGCCATTATTATATTTTCAGTATTCTCATTGCTCCGGATGTTGTTAGGGGAAGTCCTTCCAGCTGTCTCCTGTGTCCCTTTGACATGGCTCCACAAGCCTGGAATCACTACCTAGCTTTCTAACACAATAAGAAGTCATGGGCTTATCTTGTTCATTTCCTCTCCTAGTTATGAAATCAGACATTTCTCCTAGAACTCTGGTTTCTTTCAGTGGAATATAGTGTTCAGAGGCTACAATCTGAGCACTAAGTATGCTCATTGCTACTGATTTATCATTGCTTCTAGACCTTTTAAGCAGACAGAGAAGAAAACATTTTTTAGAAAAAGAAATCATGAATTCAAACTAATATTCCCAGTTTTAATACTATAGAATTTTGATTCAATTACATTGATTTTATATTTCTCTTATACTAAAATCTTGAGTCTTACTTACATTGGCATATTTACCTATTTGATGTTTTATACAGTATATTTATAATAGTGTTATGGATTTAATTATGTCCTCCCCACCACACCCCAGATGCGTATGCCAAAACCGTAACTTTCAGTGTGATGGCATTTGGAGATAGGGCCTTTAAGGAAGTAATTGAGGTTAGATAAGGTCATAGTGTGGCCCTTACTCCATCAGACTGGCGATCTTATAAGAAAAGAGAGAGACTCCAGGAGTGGACATGCACAGAGGAAAGGCCAGGTGAGAACACGATGAAAAGGCAGCCGCCTGCAGGCCAAGGAGAGAGGCTTCTGGAGAAACTAACTCTACTGGCACCTTGATCTTGGACTTCCAGCCTCCAGAACTATGAGAAAAAAATTCCTATCATTTTAACCCAGTCTGTGGTAGTCTGTTCTGACAGCCTAAGCAGTCTAATACAATAGCTTTCAAATAAAAATACACTATGAACAATCGATACTGAATTGCTGTTTAAAATTTCTCTGTTGTTCTTTTCATCTTTAGAATGTAGAGGCAACACACAGTATTTTAAAGTCAGTTGGAGGAAGTCTTTTCTCTGTGTGCTTACGTTATCCACTTGAGAATCTGATTAGGTCTAGCCTGTCTAGTGTCTGCTGGGACCTGCTCCAACCTGGACTGGTTCTCTATGCCTGCTGTGCAGTTCCAATGTCGGGTTCTCCCTTAACCATTATTCTGGGGATCCCCACTTCCTGGATTACTGTCATCTTTTTTTGATGTAGTTCTTTACACAACCTCCAGTAGGAGAGAAGACACATGGATATAATATTTTGATGTAGTTATTCAAGTGTGAACTTGACTAGTGGTTTATCTGGGTACAGAATTCTAGGTTGGAAACAGATTTTCTCTGGTTCTTGAAATTATTGTTCTATTGTCTTCTGGCTTATATGTCTGGTGCATTCTGTATATTGATTCTTTGCATGAAATCTGTGAGGCTGGGTTTTTTTTTTCCTTTTTAGAAGCTTCTCTTGGTTTTATAAATTTCCTAGTATTATACATTTTTAGAAGCTTCTCCTGGTTTTGTAAATTTCCAGAGGTACCTCGTGCTGTTCCTTGGCCTCTTGGAGATTCTACTATGTAAACCAAGTTACTTTTTGGCTTTTACTTCTGCAGCGAAAAATTCAGCTTTCTCAGCTGAGCAGCATCACTTGCCACTCACCATCTGCTTTCCAGTCCCCCAAATTTTGTTATTTTTGTCCCTGTGGGTTTATGCCTTTTTAGAATGTTTCTTATGGAAGTATGATATATAGACAGAAAATTACATACAAGGGTAGATCTCAATGTTGCAAACAGAACATAATGGTGTAACCAGGACCCACATCACAAAACAGAGCATTACCAGTACCCCAGAAGGACCAGGGGCCCCCTGCCAGTCTCATCTCCTCCCCACGGTGGTGCCCACTATCCTGACCTCTAACAGCACAGATGCAGTTTTTCTTCCTTATTGAGCTCTATACAAATAGAATCACACAGTTCTGCCTCTCTTGTACCTGCTTCTTTCACTCACCATTTTGCACACGGCGTTCACTCTCAATGTTGCGTGCAGCGGTAGATAATGCTCGTTGCTGTGTAGCCTTCTCACTCTATAAATACAATTTATTTATCTATTTTTGGTAAACACTGAGAATTTCCAATTTGAAGACTATTGTCAATAACGTGAGTATAACTGTTCCTGTGCCTGCTCTTTGCTGAACACGTGTGCATCTCTGTGGGGTACGTGCCCAGGACTGCAATTGTCATGTCGCACGACATGTGTGTATTCAGCTCTGGCAGATTCAGCCACATCGTTTTCCAAATTCTTTGTGTCGATTTGCATTTTTACAAGCCTGTGTGAGAGTTCTGGCTGCTGTCTTTGATTACCCACATCTTTTCCATTGTAAACTTTCTGAGGAATGTTGGTTTGTGATTTTTTTTTTTTTTTGAGAGGGAGTCTTGATCTGTCTGTCACCCAGGCAGGATCACTGCAATCTTCACCTCCTGGGTTCAAGTGATTCTCCTGTCTCAGCCCCCTGAGTAGCTGGGATTACAGACACCTGCCACCAAGCCCGACTAATTTTT
Organism: Cebus imitator; assembly: GCF_001604975.1. Classification (NCBI taxonomy): domain Eukaryota; kingdom Metazoa; phylum Chordata; class Mammalia; order Primates; family Cebidae; genus Cebus; species Cebus imitator. The sequence continues at coordinate 1,516,163 of NW_016107522.1, read as the reverse complement.
TTTTTTTTGTATTTTTAGTAGAGACAGGGTTTTGCCACGTTGGCCAGGCTGGTCTTGAACTTCTGACCTCAAGAGATCTGCCCTCCTTGGCCTCCCAAAGTGCTGGGATTACAGGCATGAGCCACTGTGCCCGGCCTGGTTTGTTGCTTTTAAAATTTTGTCACTGTTCTTGTAAAGAGATAGAAAGGGAAGCAGAACTTAGTTGGTGGGTTGATGCTGCCATATTTAATGTAAAGCCAACCAAGGTTTTGTTTTTCTAAAGCATTAATTTGATCATGTCTCTCAGCTTTGCTAAAACTCCTCCACTGGTTATCAGGATAAACCTCAAAGTCTCTCCTTAGTCCCTGTCGTGAGCTGTCTCTGCAGAGTTCCTCACATCTTGTAATTTGCCAGGCCTGTGGTGCTCTTAGGCATCCACACAACTGCACTGACTCCGCTGCTTCTGAAATTGCTCTCCCCAGCCTTCTCTGCCTCACAAAGTCCTCCGCCACCATCCAGGATCACGCCTGAAGAGCCTTCCTCGAAGAGTGCCAGGGAGGGGGGAGCTCCTTTGCATTCCACCTCCAGCCTTGGTTTTCTTGTGTCACGGAACTTGCCATGGCATGATTATTACTTGTCTCTCTTCCTCAATGCGCAGAAGCTCACTGGGAGGGAGAACTGTGTCTTATTTCATTTTGTAACAATAACAACCATCATAGCGCCTGGGACAGGGCACTGAAGAAGAAGTTACAGGATTCATTCACTCATTCAAGTATTCATTACTTATCAAATATTTAATAAGAGTCTCTTACGTGCCTGAGTCTGTTCTAAGCACCAGGATGGCTATGATGAGGCAATTAGAGAAAATTTCTGTTCTCATGGGCTTGCATTCCAGTGAGTGGGGTGGGGTACACAGATAAACACAGAAAGAGATCATCAACAACCAGTATGAGGAAGTGTGTGCAGACAGCCCCCATGTCCAGCCCTTCACCCTCCTCCAGCAGCAATCTCCTTCCTGCTGGCCCATCCATAGGGACCTCCTCTGTCCCCCAGCTCTGTCTCAGGGTCCCTGCTCTGGCCCTTCCTTGGCATGAAAGCTTCTCCCACCCCCAGATCTCTGTGTGGTTGTGTCTTTTTCATCCCTCAGATCTCAGCATAGACGTTGCCTCCTCCGAAGGACCTCCTTGACCACACAGCCAGTCACACTCAAGCACAGTGTGCCCTTTCCATTCTTATACAAAACTTAAAACTCTCAGATCTCTTTCTTGTGAATGTGTTTGCCTGTTTTCTGTTTCCCTTAAGTAAGCCCCATGCGGGCAGGGGGTTTGGCTTTGTTTTTTCTGTTTTGTTAGCAAGTCAACTCCTTTTTCCTAGACAGCAGTGCCTGACAAATAGTAGGTGCCCTGTGTATTTACTAAATGAGTGAATGAGTGAATTACAGAAAAATCAGAATTGAAGAAATTCAAAAAGGAAAATGGAGCATTTGCTTACCACACCACACAGCAATTGCATTTCTAGTGATTTTAACCAAGAGAAATTGAAATATATATCCACTAAAGTAGTTTTACATGAATCTTCATAGCAAGCTTATTTAAAATAGGCAAAAAGTAGAAGAACTCCAAATAGCCATCCATAGGAAAATGATCAACAAGTCGTGGTATGGCCAAACAATGAAACACTACACAGCAATCAAAAAGGAGAAACAGCTGAGTGAAGCAGGCAGGTCGTTCACCAGTCTGAGGACTAGAAGGGGCGGGAGGGCGAAGGCACTGCTAGGATGCTGGAAGTACTCCGTCTCGATTGTGGTCCTGCTGTGTGGCGTGTACACTTGCCAAAGGTACTGAACTACATCTTTAATTTGGGTACATTTTAGGTCCTCAATGAATTTAATTCAAAATTAATTTTAAAAGGACCTTGCAAATTAGAGCACTTCTCATCTCCATCCTCCTACCCCCTCACCCAAAACTTTAGCCTCAATCATCGACAGCACGCAGCCTGTGCTGGTATCTCCTTCCCGGGCATCTGGGTTTTGCAGTCAGCTGGTGGCTTCACGGTCCCCCAGGAGCCAATCTGCCAATGGATTAAAGTCCAATACCTCAGCAGCACAGCATGGCCTCCACAGCCAGCCCTGGCCACCTTCCTTATGCCTACAGCTGGTCCTTCTCAGCTCTACCCCACAAGCAGCAATGTGTCCCAGGTGGCTCTTCCAAGTCCCCACTAGTGTAAGTGTGTTGGCAAACCTGCGACCCCTGCATTGCCGGGACATGGGGTAGATGCAGAGTCTCAGCCCTGCACAGACACACTGATGCAGAATCTGCACCTAACATTCTCTGCAGGTGCTTTGGATGCACAATACATTTAACAAGCACTGAGCTTTGGATGTATCTTCTGCTAATGGCAACCATCTCTTCTGCCTTTCTGACTCCTGTGAGGTTTGCGTGAGGTAATGCCAAATGCAGCCCGCTGAGTAGGATTCAATGAACACCCACCTCCTCCTTCCTGTCCCAATGCCTGGTCATTCCTCCTTAGCCTCAGACCTGCCATCATACCTGGCTAGAAAAGAGGCTTGGTGGCAAACCAGAATGTCTGTCCTGGACAGCTAGGCATCAAAGCTCACAGGGCAGAAGAGCTCATCAGAAGCCCCAGAGCACCCAGCCAGCACGGCTATGTGTCAGCTCCTCATTGCACACTCCTTGGCTCGCCATGTGCTAATAATAGAAAACACATTTCCATATTAATCACAACGTAGCATTTCCAGTTGGGTCATTGTCCCCAATGTGTCACCTCTCTCTGAGGATGAAAATTGAATCTTTGTCCCCAAAACTCATCATTATTCATCTGCCTGTCAACATAAGTCAGACACACCTTGCATGGGACATGGTGAGGCATCAGATAAAAGAGAGCATTCGCACCTCCTCCCTCTCCCTGTCTTCCCCAATTTCTCTCCCCATTCTCCTCTCTCCCTGTTTATCCTCCTCCTGCTGCTCCAGCTCCTCCTCTCCACCACCTGCCACTGCATTTCTCTGGGGAAAAAGCTTTCCCTCCAGGTCATCTCCATTAACTCACAGGATGGAATGGGGATTAGATCTCAGCTGACGGCGAGCACCCTGTTGTGCCAGGGCATCGCCTTCTCTCTCAGGAACCCAGGCTCCTCTTCAGTCCTGTCCTGACAGCCCAGGGGAAGCCTCACATGCTGAACCAGAACAACAGCAGCCATGATAAGAACTGCAGTGCCTACCGCTGCCCGTCCTCCTGCTCCTGCTGCTCCTCAGAGCACGATGCAGCACTTCCTCTGTGTCAGATAATTCTCTAGATCCCTCATACACAATCCTCAAAGCCACCCCAGGGCAAGGTGAAAACTCTCCACAAGTGACAGCCCACCCTTGGCCCAAATTCATTTGTTGGTGAAAGGTCCAATCAGCTTCCAGCCTGAAGTGCTGAGCGGGAAGGAGGCAACAGCAGGTGTGCAGGTCAGCCTCGCCCTCTGCAATCTGAGGACACAGATCCTGGAGAGCTGGGGCCTGAGGCAGGAGTGGGGATGGGCATGCAGGACTCCCTTCCCAGGTAACCTGGGGTCTGCCGGGTTGGAACAGTGCTGATCAGCATAGCCCTGGTTCTCTGAGCCTCCAAAGAGCCCTCCCCTGGGCAAGCCCCATGAAAGAGTGTGGCCCCCTTGTGCATGAGAGGGCATGAGAGGGCATGAGGGTTAATGCACGACTGTGGCAGTTCCCCTCCAGGAAAGTGGAGCCAGATGGAGAACATGAGAGCAAGTCACTGCTTAGAAATCCAGCATTGAGAGACAGTGTCGCCGGCACTCCAAGCAGTAATTGGCATTAAGAGAGGCTTGGAACTGCAAACCAGTGATTTTCAATTGGTATTTTTAAAAAGTAATTGACATTAAGTGCTGTTAGGAGCAGCAAACTAGTGATTTGCAAATGACACTCAATAAGAAATCATTTATGCCTATTGATATTAAACAGGCACAAGCTTGAGGTGCACCAGACGGGGCAGGGAGGAGAAGGAGCCGAGGCCCAGCTGGGTCACATGAGGCTGTGGAGAAGACATCTCACACGCCGGGCTCATTCCTTCCTTTGCAGCCCCACACCATGCAGGAGGAAGAAGCCCTCTGGGCTCAGGCTGTGTTACCCACACCACAGCCCCTGGGCTTCCTCTCCTCCCGCCCTTCCTGCCGACCTCGTCCTGGCCACAGCTGCAGCATAACTCTGTCCCTCACCAGCTCCTCCTGCCCTGCACAGGGTTCTCAGGTCTCAGTGTAGTCACCCACCTTAGGGAGCCTTACAGCTCCTGGGTCTCCCATGTGCTTCACCACGTCCCTCCATCTGGCTCTCTAGAAAGACTCTTCAAGGCCAGGAGACAATGGGATGAACCAGGATGCATGCTATGGGAAATATGGACAAGTGAATCAAAGAAAGAATGCGGATGGCCTGCAAATAGTCTTTGGCTAGAGAGCCTGGGAACAGAGGACACCAGGGGCCAGAGGTGGTACCTTCACCCCCACATCCTAAGCTGGCATGTGTCTGAAGCAGAAGTAGCCTGGGACACCCTGCACAGGCCACCAGACCAGGAAGCCACCCCCAGCTGTCAGATGCAGGGAGAAGACCAGTACCCCCACCTCCAGCACTGCCACAGATATCTCCAGAGACTGTGTATGTTGTGTGTGTGTGTGTGTGTGCGTGTGTGTGTGTGTCTGTGTGTGTGTACCAGGAAGAGAAGAGAGAATAAGAGCAAGACAGAGAGAGACTAAGAGAGATTCCCCCAGGTTAGAGCTGGAGCTGGGAACTCAAACCTGTGGCTATGGCGGGGCCTGTGAGGAGAGTACCACATACTGTCCTAAAGAGACTGGACCCTGTGAATACAGCCTCCAGCCCTCAACAAAAATTACCTTGTTCTTTGTAGGGCAGGAAAACATGGAGGCACCACAATTCAGGGGCCCTTAACTCTGATCCAGTCAAAGCCCTGCTAATTACATGGTGGAGGCTGGAGGGTTTTCTGGGTTGCATGGCATACCCTGGGAACAGGGCACCCCAAAAAAACCATTGAAATTTCTGTCCTCCTGGCTGGAAAAGGACTGAGTAGATTCGAATTTGAGCTAAGACAAATAAAGAATGGTGACATCTACAGAGCAGAGATAAATAACACAGACAATAGAAAAACAATAGAGAAAATCAATAAAACCAAAAGTTGTTTTTTTAAAAAGATCAACAAAATTGACAAACTTTTAATGGGATTGACTAAGAAAGAAAAAAAGAAGAATCCAATTACGGCTGGGAAAACTAGATACCCACATGCGAAAGAATAAAGTTGGATCCTTACCTAACATCATCCACAAAAATTAATTCAAAATAGATCAAAAGCCTAAATGTAAGACCTAAAATGAGGCTGGGAGCGGTGGCTCACACCTGTAATCCCAATACTTTGGGAAGCCGAGGTGGGTGGATCACGAGGTCAGGAGATCAAGACCATCCTGGTTAACCTGCTGAAACCCCATCTGTACTAAAAATACAAAAATTAGCTGGGTGTGGCAGCATGCACCTATAGTTCCAGCTACTCAAGATGCTGAGGCAGGAGAATCACTTGAACTCAGGAGGCAGAGGCTGCAGTGAGTCAAGATCACGCCACTACACTCCAGCCTGGGCGACAGAGCAAGACTCTCTCTCAAAAACAAAGTGAAACAAAACAAACCTAAAATTATAAAACTCTTAGGAGAAAACATAGGGCAGAATCTTCATGGAATTGGACTTGGCAAGGAGTTCTTCAGTGTGTCTCCAAAGACATGGGCAACAAAAGAAAAAATAGACAAATTGGACTTCATGAACATTTAAAACTTTTGCGCACCAAAAGATGCTGTCAATGGAGTAAAGAGATGACCCACAGAATGAGAGGAAACATTTGCAAGTTGTATATCTGGTAGTAATTAATATTAAGAATATAAGTATATTTTTTAAACTCCTAAAACTCAACAAACAACAAAAAACAAAATTATTCAAAAATGGGCTTTCCACATGCCGGTCTTGAAATTAATTTGAGAAAAAAAAATTAAATTTAAATTATTCAAATATTGGCAAAGACTTAAATAGACATTTGTCCAAACAAGATATACAAATAAGCAAATAAAAATATGTTAAATGTCATTAGTCATTAGGGAAATGCAAATCAAACCACAATCAATGAGATTCCATTTTGTATCCATTAGGATGTCTATTATTTACAAAACAAAACAAAAACAAACAAAACCCTTAAAATAACAAGTGTTAGTGATGTGGGGAAATTGGAACTCTTAGGAGTGGGAATGGGAAATCATGCAGCCACTGTGGAAAACAGTTTGCTTGTTCCTCAAAAAGTCAAAATTAGAATTACTGCATGATCTAGCAATTCCACTTTTATATATAGACTCAAAACAATTGAAAGCAGGGCCTGGCACACATTTGTACAATGTTCACAAAAGCATCATTCGCAATAGCCAAAAAGTAGAACCTACCCAAGTGTTCTTTGACACATGAATGGATAAATAAAAGGTAGTATATGCATAGAATTAAATATTATTCAGCTTTAAAAAGGAAGGCTGAGTGTGGTGGCTCACATCTGTAATCCCAGCACTTTGGGAGGCCAAGGCAGACAGATCACCTGAGGTCAGGAGTTCTAGACCAGCCTGGCCAACATGGTGAAATCCCATCTCTACTAAAAATACAAAAATTAGCTGGGTGAGGTGGCAGGCACCTGTAATCCCAGCTACTGGGGTGGCTGAGAAAGGAGAATCACTTAAACTCGGGAGGTGGAGGCTGCAGTGAGCCAAGATAGTGCTACTGCACCCCAGGTTGGGTGACAAGAGCAAGACCATGTCTCAGAAAAAAAAAAAGAAAAGAAAAGAAAGAAAATTCTGAAACATACTACAGCATGAATGAATCTCAAGCACATTATGCTAAGTGGAATAAGCCAGTCACAAAAATACACATACTGTATGGCTCCACTTACATGAGTAGTTAAAAGGATGGAATCAGAAAGTAGAATTGTGGTTTCCAGGAGCAGAAGAATGGGAGGTTATTGTTTAATGGATTAAGTTTTGCAAGATGAAAAGTGTTCTAAAGATGGATGGTGGTGATGGTTGCACAATAATATACATGTACTTCACAATACTAAACTGTACACTTAAAAATAATTAAGGTAGTAAACCTTATGCTATGTATATTTACCACAACAAGAAAATGGGAGGGGGGAAGAATTATGACATCTCTCTGCATCAAAAAGCTTGGGGAGTAAGACTCTTCGCTTCTTTAAATGACTAACAATTTATTTTTCCACTCTACTATTGCTACCTTTAGGTTGTTTTATTTTTCTCTATTAAAAATAATTGTTATTATTCATAAACTTTTGTATTTCTATATCTTTAGTATAAGTTCCTAGATATATAGCTACCCTGTCAAAAAACACGGAGGTCTCTGATATATATTGGAAAGCTACATTCAAAACACACACACACACACACACACACACACACACGCACTATATGATCTTTTTAAAAATTTTAAGTCACTGGTAATTTTTCTGCATACAGAAAATGAAAAGATATTTATTCAATAAAATTGACTAAGTCTTGTTAAGAAGAGCAAGGGTCTGTGGCAGTCAAGCCGCAGCCTGTCCCCTTCTTTCTCAATCAGCCCAGCGTGACAGAAGCTCTGCCCTGGGTAGGCATTGTGAAGAACACAGGGTTCGTTTTTCCCCTAGCTATGACTTCAGTTATATTGTTAGGCTTTGTGTCTCCACCCAAATCTTACCTTGAATTGTAATCCCCAGGTGTTGAGGGAGAGACCTAGTGGGAGATGATTGGCAATTTCCCCATTGTGTTCTTATGACCATGAGTGAGTTCTCATGAGATCTGATGGTTTAATAACAGGCTCTTCTCCCTTTGCTTCCTTCATAGGCTCTCTCACCTGCTGCCATGTAAGACTGTACAGTAGGGTGAGAAAAGACTAATACATTCAGGATGACAGTATCTCTCTGAAAGGGGCAGGCCAGCAGCACTTCTCTCCCCACCAGCTCTGTGTTGCAGAATCTAAATCCCCGACAAATGTATTCAAGAGATCAGGGGTTCTCTTCCCCTACCCAGCTCCAACTTGTAGGGAGGAAGCGCTATCTCAATAAAGTAGGCCAACAATAGTAGAGCCCCAAGTCCCCCAGTGCCAATTCACTTGTAGGGCAGAGGTTCCCTTCCCTACAGGAGATGCAAACCAAGAAAACCAGACGCTGCCGCTGCTACCCAACACCCTGAATGTAAATCAGAGGTGTCATTCTAAGTGAAGTGAGCTGCTGTTTTTACTCCCAGCTCCAGAATAGTGGCACAGTGGCTTTGCCCAGGGGGAGAGACAGGCTACAAGAACAGAGAACCCCAAAGATTCCTTCAAAGGAGTTGATTTTATTTAGAGTACGGAAAACTTAAGCCTAAGGGAACTCTCTAAAACAATGGAGATTTTGGTGATAACCAACTAAGAGAAGTATGGTAGCTCCAAGAAAGCATCAAATTAACCCATAAATCAGCTAGTTTACCCCAAAGAACCAGAAAAGAGACAGCTAAGAATAGGCCTCCTAGGGTTAGAATAAAATTTCAAGACAGACTGAGAAACTCTCCCTAAAGAGGGACCCACAGTTACTTTTAAATTAATGTGGAGCAGCTAACTTAGGGCAAGGCTGCTCTTGAAAACAAAATGGCAGTCACCAATTAGTAGGGTTTAATAGTAGGTGTAATATCAACAGAGATAGGCAACTGAAAAGAGAGATAAGAGAAAGAGAGCCTTGCTAAGTTCACTGTCATCAAGTACAATAAAAGACATAAAAATTTCATTAGAGGATCTCAACACTATAGTTTGATTGAAAGATTAAAGAATAAGTGAACTTAAAGATAGAGCAATAAAAATTACGTAATACAAAAAAACATGAAAACGATGAAGAAAAATAAACAGAACTTTGAAGAAATGTGGGTAAACGTTACGCACACATAACATACATACACATTGTGGAAGACAGAGAAAGAAGAAAGATAGAAATAAGCAGAAAAAGCATTTTAAGAAATGACAATTGAAATTTGTTTTTATGTTTTTATTGTTAAGCTCAACCTTCTATACATCTCTAAAGCATTGTGTTTATGTCCTAGAGATGTATAGAAGACTGGGCCTAATTTCCTAAGAAATTTCTAAGAAGCAAAGTAATCAAATGTGGCCTGACTGCTTTTAACAACCTTTGCTCAGATTCAGGCCCAAAGAAATGGCTTAAAGCTGGAACTTATATTTAAAAGGGAAGCAGAGTGTAAAAGTTTCGAAAATATGCAGTCTATCTCATTAGTAAGAAAGAAAAGCCCATTTTCAGGGGAAGAATCCAAGCAGACTATGAAGCAACCAGAGATATTAGTACAACTAAAAGAGAACCAAGTGCTAACATCCAAGATAACGAGAGAAATGTTCCAAAGCCATCTTAGAGACCTTCTAGGCAGACTCTTCCATCAAAGGTCCAGAGGCCTAAGAGGAAATACTAGATTCAAGGACAAGACCCAGGGCTCCACTGCCCTACCCAGCCTTGGGACACTGCTTACCGCATACAGGCTGCTCCAGCTCAATCCTCGGCTCAAAGAACTCTAGGCACAGCCTGGGCCACCACTTCAGAAGGCATAATCCATAAGCCATGAAAGCTTCCATGTGGTTGTAAGCCTACAGGCACACAGAATGCATGAGTGAAGAAGGCTTGACAGCTTCCGCTCAGATTTCAGAAAGTGTATGAGAAAGCCTAGGTCCCCAAGCAGAAGCATGATGCAGGGGTGTAACCCCAACAAAGAACCTCTATGAGGGCAGCACAGAGGCAAAATGTGGGATTGAAGCCTCCACATAGAGCACTCACCAGGCCACTGCCTAGTGAAGCTGGGGGAAGAGGGTCATCACCCTCCAGACCCAAAAATGTTAGAGCTACCAGCAGCTTGCAACCTCAGTGTAGAAAAGTCACAGACACTCAACTCTATCTTGTGATGGGCTGCACCCAGGGAAGCCACAGGAGCAGTGCTTCCCAAGGGCTTGGGAGACTACTCCTTGAACCAGGATGCAGAACATGGAGTCAAAGGAGATTATTTTGGAGCTTCAAGATTTAAGGACTTTCCTACTGAGTTTCATACTCACATGGTGCCTATAGCCAATTTCTTCTAGCCAATTTATCCCTTTGGAACTGAGATATTTACACAAAGCCTATACTCCAATTGTATCTTGGAAGTAAGTAACTTATTTTGATGTTACAGGCTTATAGGTGGAAGGAGAGGAGCCTCAGATGAGACTTAGGACTTTGGACTTGATGCCTAAATGAGTTAAAACTTTGGGGACTATTGGGAAGGGATTATCATATTTTGTAATGTTAGAAGAACATGAGACTTGGGGGGCCAGGGGAAAATTGATATGGTTTGGATATTTTTTCTCTCCAAATCTCTTGTTAAACTGTAACCCCCAATGTTGAAGATGGGGCCTGGTGGGAGGTGGGTCATGGGGGCAGATCACCCATGAATAGCTTGGTGCTATCTTCATAATACTGAGTTCTTGTGAGTTCTTGTGAGAAAGTGTGTGGCACTTTCCTGCTCATTCTCTTACCCCTGCTCTCACTATGTGGTGACAAAGTGGTGGGTGGGGGCTTTGTCTTCTGCCATGATTATATGCTTCCTGGAACCCTTACCAGAAGCTGAGCAGATGTCGCCATGCTTCCTGTACATCCTGCAGAACTGGGAACCAATTAAACTTCTTTTCTTTATGAATTGCCCAGCATCAGGTATTTTTTATAGCAATGCAAAAACAGCCTAATACACCCAGGCACATCATAGTTAAAATGTTGAAAGACAAAGTGGCAGCAGGAAAATCACTCCTCATTTAGCAAGGGAACCACAGTAAGATTAACAACTGATTTATCATCAGAAACAGAGGTCAGGAGAAAGTCAAATAACATCTGATGTAATGAAAGAAAACTGTCTAGCAAGAATCATATATCTGGTAAAACTCTTCCTCAAAATTGAAGTTAAAATAAAGACACTCCCAGATAAACAAAATTAGGGAGAATTAGTTGCTAGCGAATTCTCTTGGCAAAAAATACTAAAGGAAGGTTTTCAGATTGAAAGCAAGTGACCCCAGATGGTAATTCAAATGCACATCCACAAAAAAGAACACCTTTTGTAATGATAAAATACAGTAGAAATGCATAGTTCTTCTCCTAAATAATTAAAAATGCTGTTGTATTTTAAAATGTGTATAATTAGATTGCTGAGCCTATAACATGTAGAATTGTAATTATGTTTGAAAATAACAGCATAGAGGAGGTGAGCAGGGCTGTACTGAAGTAAAAAACGGCACCATATGTCACTCAGATCCACAGAAGTAAATGAAAAGAACCACAAATGGTAGCTGAGCAGGTTAATACAAAAAAACTCTGCAAACTGATGTTCTTTGTCCTTACTTTTCTCACCTTTTTTCAAAAGATAAATTTACTTAAAATTATAAATAAGTATTTTGAGTGTCTAACATATATTAACGTAATATGTAACAATAATGTAACAAAAAGGGAGAAGAGAGGCTAGATTTACATAGAAGTAACATTTTTATATCATAATTGAGTAAGTTAGTATAAATCTGAAGTGAATTCTGACAAGTTAAGATGTGTATGGTTAGCCCTAAAACAACTACATCATTAAAAACTAATTAAGAAATGGAAATATTACACTCAAATATTTTCACTTAATACCAAAGACCGCAGTAAAGGAGAAATAGGAAAACCAAAAAGACATGAGACACATTTTAAAAAGATAGATATAAATCTATGTTAATAATAAAATTAAATTAAAATAAACAGTTCAATCGGCAAAGATTTTCAAACTGGGTATATATATCTAGAGTTATTCAAACTACAAAATATAGCAGAGCAGTTCTCCACAAGATTGCCCTCACTTTTGACACCTACTACAAATTTACAGGGTTCCTAAAACCACCCTCAGTTTCAATAATTCACAATAACAAATCAGAAAACTCACTAAAAGATATTACATTCCAATTATGATTTATTACATGGAAAGGCTACATATTAAAATTAGCCAAAAGAAGAGACACATAGGGCAGGGTCTGGGAGTGCTCCAAATGCAGAGTTTCTGATGTCCTCTCCTTATGGTGTTGTAACACGTTGTTTTGCTGACACGAGTGCACAAAGTATTGCCAACAAAGGAAACTTACCTGAATGGTCAGAGGTTTTACAGGGGCTTTATTATAGAGGTATAATTGATTGATTCACTGCCCACATGGTTAAATTCGGTCTACAGGTCAACTGATAGGCCAAATGACCCAAATGCTCCCTCACTCTAAATAACATGGTTGGTCTTTCTAGCATGGTCAGCTCCTAACCTAAGCCAAATAATTGGTCTTTCTGGTTTGGACACCCACAACCCTAATGCTGATGGGTGTAGCCAGCCCTATTCTAAGATTTGAAATAATTAGCTCTCACCCTAAACAAAGACAGTTCTATCAAGTTTGAGGTAGATTATCTCCCAGAAGCTTAGGGCAAAGGCTAGACATTTCATCAGAAAAAAACAAATTCTTTACCACACTAAACACACACACACACACACACACACACACACACACACAATAATTACAAACATATATGTACCTAACAACAAAATCCCAAAATACACAAAGCAAAAGTTCACAGAATTACATAAAATACTGACAAGTTACAATAATAGTTGGAGAATCCAGTACCAAACTTTTAATAACGGATAGAACAACTAGGCAGATTAAGAAACAGAAGAAATAAAAAACACTATGAACCAGTTAACAGATATCTATGTAATACTCCACCCAGCAACAAATGGGCAAACATTCCTTTCAGAATGGAATATTCTTCAGGACAGACCAGGTGCTAGGTTAGAATACAAGCCTCAACCAATTTATAAGAATTGAAATCATATAAATTATGCTCTCCCATTACAATAAAATGAAATTTCAAATCAGAAACAGAAAGAAGTAAGGGAAATTTTCAAATATGTAGAAATTAGGATACTCCTAAATTACCAGTGTATCAAAAAAGCAATCATAAATGAAATTAGAAAATGCTTTGATATAAAGGAAAGTGAAGATATAATTTACCGAAAAGGTATGAGATGAAGGAAAGCAGTGCTCACCTGGGAAGTTACAACTGTAAATGCCCCAATTAAAAATAAAGATCTTCAAATCAACAACGAAAGCTTACCCCTTAAGATGCTTGAAAATGAAAAGCAGACTAAACCTAAACCTAGCAGAAGGAAGGAAACATAAAGATTATAATAGAAAATAATGAAATAGAGAATAGGAAAACAAGAGGGAAAATCAGCAAAATCAGAAGTTTGTTCTTTGAAAAAAAAATCAACAAAATTGTCAAATATTCAGCTAGACTGATCAAAAGGAAAAAAGAGAAGATTCATATTGCAAAAGTCGAGAATTAAAGTGGCAGCATTCCTATTGACCTTACAGAAATAAAAAGGACCGTAAGGGAATATTATGAACACTGGTAGGCCAACAAATTATATAACTTAGATGAAATACACAAATCCCTAGAAAAACACAAACTACTGAAGCTAAAAAGAAAAAAATAGAAATTCTGAATACATATGCAATAAATACATATATCAAATTAGTCACTGAAAAAAATTTTCACAGAGGAAAACCTGAGACTACAAGGCTTTATTGGGAAATCTTACCAAACATTTAAAGAACAATTAATACCAACTATTTACAAAATCTTTCCCAAAAAATAAAAAGAAAGGAATGTTCTCCAACTCATTGTATGTGACAGTATTTCCATAGTACCTCAACTATACAAAGTCATCACAAGAAAAGAAAATAACAGACCAATTTCTTTTCTGAATTTAAATACAAGAATTCTTAATCAAAACTGAGAACCTAAATCCAGGCATATTTTTAAAATATCATACACCATAACTAAGTGAAATTTATCCTAAGAAGGTAAGATTGGTTTAACATGTGAAAATTAATGTAATGCATGGTATCAATAGACTAAAGGATAAAGCACATGATCATCTGCATAGATAAAGAGCATTTGCCAAAAATCCCATACCCTTTCATGATAAAACCACTTACCACCTAGGAATAGAAGAAAACTTCCTCAGTCTGAGAATGGGTATTAGTTTTAAAAACCCCAAAGCTAACATTATGTTTAATGGTAAAAGATTGAATATTTTTCCTGCAAGACAGAAATAAGAAAAAGATGTCTGCTGTCACTGCTTCTATTCAAGATTATACCTGAAGCCTAGCAAGGCTATTAGCCTAAAACAGAAACAAGAAAAAAAGAAAAGTCATCCATATTATCAAGACAAATAAAACCATTTATGGTTTTTGATGTCATATCTTTGAATATAGACAATCCTAAGGAAGCTTCTCTACAGATATACAGAACTGTAAAATTATTTTGGCAAATGTTGCAAGGTACAAGATCAATATACAAACATCATTTGTAATTCTATGGACTAGCAATGAACAATTTAAAAATGAAATTAAGATTGCATCAAGATGACAAAAATACTAAGAAATAAATTTAATGAGTGAACACAAAACTATGAAACATTATTGGAAGATATTAAAGAAGACCTAAACAAATTGAAAGATCTCCCACATTCATGAATTAGAAGACCTAATAATGTTAAGCTGTCAATATTTCCCAAATTGATCTAAATTCAATGCAATGAGCTAGGTTTTTTGTAGAATTGACAATCTGATCCTAAAATTTATAAAGAAATTCAAGAAGCCCAGAATTTTCAGAACAATTTTTGGAGGAAAAGAAAAGTTGTAGACTCCCATTTTATCATTTCAAAACTTACTATAAAGCTAATGAAGACAGGATAATACTGGCATGAGGCTAGAAATGTAGATAAATGGAATAGAATTCAAAGTCCAGAAATAAACCTTTGCGTTTACAATCAAGTAATTTTTTACAATGTTGCCAAGAAAACTTAATGAAGAAAGAATAAACTTTTCAAAGAATGGTGCTGGATCAGCTGGATATCCACATGCAGAAGAATGAATTTAGGCTTATTTTTCACAGCATACAGTAAAACTAAGTCAACTGGATCACAGACCTAAAAGTAAGAGCAAAAATTATAAAAACACCTGGGAAAAATATAGGAGTAAATCTTCACAAACTTTGGTTAGGAAACGCATTCTTAGATATGACACCAGAAGCACAAATAATAAAATAAAAAATAGATAAATTGAACTTCATCAAAATTTAAAACTTTGATGCTTCAAAGGACACCATGAATGAAGTGAAAGGACAATCTACATAATGGGAAAACATTTTTGCAAACCAGGTATCTGATGAGGGACTTGCATCTAGAATACATAAAGAACTCTTACTATTCAATAATATAAAACAAATAACCCAATTACAAATCTGAGGAAAAGATCTGAATAGACGTTTCTTCAGAGAAGCTATGCAAATGGTGAATAAGTATATAAAAACATGCTCAGCATTGTTAGCCATCAGGGAAATAAAACCAAAATTACAGTTCACTCCTACTACAAAGGCTTTAATTAAAAAAAAAATAGAGTAACAATTATTGACAGGGATATCAAGAAACTGGAATTTTCATGCATGCTAATGAAAATGTAAAATGGTGAAGCCATTTTAAAAAACAGTTTGGAAGTTTCAAAACTGTTAAACGTAGAGTTACAATATTACCCTGAAATTTCACTCCTGAGTATATTTCATTTCCTTTCTATATATGCCGAGAAGAGGAATAGCTGTATCATACGGTGGTTCTATTTTTAAATTTTTCAGGAAACTGCATATTGTTTTCTATAGTGGTGATACCAAATGTACACTCCCACCAACAATGTACAAGTGTTCTCTTTTCTCCACACTCACATCAATACTTGTTACCTCTTATTTTGTGATAATAGCCATCCTAGCAGATGTGGGGAAATATTTCGTTATGGTTTTGATTTGCATTTCCCTGATGATAGTAATATTGAACACGTTTACATATATCTTTTGGCCATTTGTATGTCTTTGAAAAATGTCTATTCAAGTCCTTTGCCTGCTTGAGGAGGTATTTTTGTTTGCTACTGATTTGTATGAGTTCCTCATATATTTTGGATATTAACCCCTCATTAGATATATGATTTAAAAATATTTTCCCTCATTCTGTAGGTTGCCTTTACATTTTTTTATTGTTTCTTTTGCTGTGCAGAAGCTGTTTAGTTGATGTAGCACCACCCATTTTTGTTTTTGTTGCCTGTGCTTTGGAGTCATTTTTAAATATCACCACCAAGATCAATGTCAAACAGCCCTTTCCCTATGTTTTCTTCTAGTAGTTTTATAGTTTCAGGTCTTACATTTGAGTCTTTATCCATTTTGAGTTAATTTCTCTGTATGGTGTAAGATAAGGTTTTGATTTTATTCTTTTGCATGAGGATATCCAGTTTTCTCAGCACCACTGATGACAGTGTACTTTCCCCATTGCATACTCTTGATGCCCTTGTCAAAGATTAGATGACTGTATATGCGTGGCTTTATTTCTGGGCTCTCTATTGTATTCCATATATCTACCTATCTGTTTTCACACCAGTAGCATGTTGTTTTGATTACTACAGCTTTGTAATATTGTTAGAAATTGAAAAGTGTGATGCTATCAACTTTGTTCTTCTTACTCAAGATTGCTTTGGCTATTTGGGGTCTTCTATAGGCTCCATACAAATTTTGGGATTGTTTTTTCTATTTCTGTAAGAAATAACATTGAAATTTTGATTGGGATTGCATTGAATCTGTAGATAACTTTGGGAAGTAAGGACACTTTAAGAACACTGTTCCTTCCAGTGTATGAACATGGGATATTTTTCCATTTATTTATGTCTTCTTTAATTTCTTCATCAATGTCTAATAATTTTAGTGTGTCGATTGGTTCACCTCCTTGGTTAAATTTATTTCAAAGTATTTTATTATTTCAATGCTATTGTAAATAAGATTGTTTTCTTAATTTATTTTTAAGATAATTTGCTATTAGTATATGAAAATGCAACTGATTTTTGTATATTGCTTTTGCATCTCATACCTTCACTGAATGCATTTATTATTTTAAACAGTTATTTGGTAGATTCTTATGTTGTTCTGTAAGTAAGATCACATTTTCCACAAACACAAACAATTTTACTTCTTTCTTTCCAATTTGGAGGCATTTTGTTTCATTTTCTTTCTTTGCTCTGGCTAAAACTTCCAGTACTGTGTTGAATGGAGGTGGTGAGAGTGGGCATCCTTGTCTTGTTCCTGATCTTAGAGAAAGCTGTCACATTTTTATAATTAAGTATGATGTTAGCTGTAAGCTTGTTATATATGGCCTTTATTACATTGAGGAGTATTCCTTCTATAGCAAATTTGTTGAAAGTTTTTATTATAAAAGAATGTTAAATTTTCTCAAATGATTTTTCTGTATCTCTTGAAATGATCATAAGGTTTTTATTCCTCATTCTGTTAAACTGGCATATGGTGTTTATTGAATTGCATATGTTGAATCACCCTAACAACCTAGAGCTAAATCCCACTTGATCATTGCGTACGATCTTTGTAATGTGCTGTTGAATTTGGGTTACTAATACTTTGTTGAGAATTTTTGTATCTATGATAATCAGTGATATCATCCTGTAATTTCTTTTCCTGTACTGTCCTTTTCTGGATTTGGTATGAAGATAATGCTGGCCTCATAAAATGAGTTTGTAAGTGTTCTCTGCTCTTCAATTTTGTGTAAGACTTTGAAAAGGATTGGCAATAATTCTTTAAATGTGTGGTAGAATTCACCCATGAAGCTATATCTCATCCTGGGATTTTCTTTGCTGGGAGGTTTTTTTACTTGTTTGGATTTTTATATTTTCATAATTCAGTCTTGGAGGATTGTATGTTTCTGGGAACTTTTTCTAGGCTCTCTAATTTGTTGTCACGTGATTGTTCATAGTAGTCTCATGAGCCTACGATTTCTGTGGTATCAATTATAATGTCTCTTCTTTCATTTATGATTTTATTTATTTGAATCTATTTTTTCTTTTTATTTGTCTAGCTACACATTTGTAAATTTCATTTACCTTTTCAATTTATCAACTTTTCATTGTCTTTTTAGTCTATTTTTATTTCTGCTCTAATCTTTATTATTTCTTTCTTTCTGCTAACTTTGTTTCAAAGTATTGTTTTTTATTCATGTTTTGATTTCTTCTTTGACCCATTAGTTGTTCAGGAGTATATTGTTTAATTTCCACGTATTTATGAATTTTTCAGTTTCCCTCCTGTTACATCAGTGTGTAAATTATATCTCAAAAAAGCTGGAAGGTTTTTTTAATGAGACACACATACAGAGGCTACCTGTTCAATTTTTGGCTCATTCATATGTAGGAAAGTTTTTTTACTATTATGCAGAATTGCTGTTTACAGTATGTCAATGAACTAACCTGTCTTAACATATTTGAAATTGTTCAGATACAATTCTTATAAAGACAACAGGTAAGCTCTGAAAGTGAAAATTTTATGTATTACAGATAATTTAAAGCAAAACAGGCTCCTGTAACTGATAAATGACTTCAACAAAGTTTCAAGATATAAAATCAATATACAAAAATCAGTAGCATTTCTATGCACCAATAATACTCAAGCTGAGAGCCAAATCAAGAACACAATGTCATTTACAGTAGCCATAAAAATGGTAAAATAGCTAAGAATCTAATCAAAGAGAATAAAGATCTCTAGAAAGTGAACTACCTAAAACTGATGAAAGAAATAACAGATGACACAAACAAATGGGAAAATATTCATGAGTATGAATTGAAAGAATCCCTATTATTATAAATGGCCATACTGCCCAAATCAATCTACAGATTCAATACTGTTCTTATTAAACTATCAATATAAGTTTTCAGAGAATTAGAAAACTCTATTCTAAGTTTCACATGGAACTAAATAAGAGCCCTAATGGCCAAAGCAAGTCTAACTAAAAAAACAAAACAAAACAAAAACAAAATCAAAGCCAGAGGCATCACGTTATTCAACTTCAAACTGTACATAAAGCTACAGTAACCAAAACAGCATGGTGTTTATAAAAAAATAGACACATAGACCAAAGTAACAAAATGGAGAACCCAGAAATGAAGCCACACACCTACAGCCATCTGATCTTTGACAAAGTAGACAAAAATAAACAATGGGAAAAGGACTCTCTATTCAATAAATGATGCTGGGATAGCTGGCTAGCTATGTACAGTAGAATGAAACTGCCTCCCTACCTTTAACCATTTAAAAAAAATTCACTTAAGATGAATTAAGATTTAGATATAAGACCTCAAACTAGAAGAATCCTGGAAGAAAAGCTAGGAAACAGCATTCTTGACATTGTCTTTGAGAAAGAAGTTATGACTAAGTTCTTAAATGCAATTGCAACAAAAACAAAAATTGATGAGTGGGACCTAATTAAACTAAAGAGCATTTGCACAACAAAAGAAACTATCAACAGAGCAAACAAATTACAGAATGGGAGAAAATATTCACAAACTATGTATCTGACAAAAGCCTAATATCCAGAATCTGTAAGGAATTTAAACAATTCAACAAGTAAAAAAAAATTCATTAAAAAGTGGGCAAAGGACTTGGACAGACACTTCAAGATGTTGGCTGCTTGTATGAAAGAAGACATACAAGCAGCCAACAGACATTAAAAAAAAAGAAAAGAAAAGCTGTGTTCGTTTCAGCAGCACATATACTAAAATTGGAACTATACAGACAAGATTAGCATGGCCCCTGCACAAGGATGACATGCAAATTTGTGAAGTGCTCCTTATTTTTTTATTATCTCAATAGATGCAGAGGAGACCTTTAACAAAATTCAACAGCCATCCATGCTAAAAAAAAACCCTCAATAAACTATGTATCGATGGAACGTATCTCAAAATAATAAAAGCTATTTATGACAAACCCACAGCCAATATCATACTGAACAGGCAAAAACTGGAAGCATTCCCTTTGAAATCTGGCACTAGACAAGGATGCCCTCTCTCACCACTCCTATTCAGTATAGTATTGGAAGTTCTAGACAGAGCAATCAAGCAAGAAAAAGAAATAAAAAGCATTCAATTAGGAAAAGAGAAAGTCAAATTGTCTCTATTTGCAGATGACATGACTGTATATCTAGAAGACCCCATCATCTCAGCCCAAAATCAATAAGCAACTTCAGCAAAGTCTCAGGATACAAGATCAATGTGTAGAAATCACAAACATGCCTATACACCAATAACAGACAAACAGAGAGCCAAATCATTAGTGAACTTCCATTCACAATTGCTACAAAGAGAATAAAATATCTAGGAATACAACTAACAAAGGATGTAATGGACCTCTTTAAGGAGAACTACAAATCACTGCTCAAGGAAATAAGAGAGGATACAAACAGATGGAGAAACATTCCATGCTAATGGTTAGGAAGAATCAATATTGTGAAAATGGCCTTACTGCCCAAAGTAATTTATAGATTCAATGCTATCCTGATCAAGCTACCATTGACCTTCTTCACAGAACTGGAAAAAATCACTTTAAACTTCATATGGAACCAAAAAAGATCCTGCATAGCCAAGACAATCCTAAGCAACAAGAACAAAACTGGAAGCATCACACTACCTGACTTCAAACTACAAGGCTACTGTAAACAAAACAGCATGGTACTGATACCAAAACAGATATATAGACCAGTGGAACAGAACAGAGGCAACACAAATCTGACAAAAGCAAGCAATGGGGAAAATATTCCCTGTTTAATAAATGGTGTTGAGAAAACTGGCCAGCCATGTGCAGAAAGATGAAACTGGACCTCTTCCTTACACCTTACACTAAATTAACTCCAGTTGGATTAAAGACTTAAACATAAGACCTAACACCATAAAAATCCTAGAAAAAAACCTAGGCAAAATCATTCAGGACATAGGCATAGGCAAGGACTTCATGACTAAAACACTAAAAGCATTGGCAACAAAAGTGAAAATAGATAAATGGGATCTAATTAAACTTAAGAGTTGCTGCACAACAATCTACCTATCTGACAAAGGGCTAATATCCAGAATCTGCAATGAACTAAAACAGATTAACAAGAAAAAAAAAACAAACAAACTCATTCAAAAGTGGGTGAAGGATATGAACAGATACTTTTCAAAAGAAGACATTTATGCCACCAACAAACATATGAAAAAATGCTCATCATTACTGGTCATCAAAGAAATACAAATCAAAACCACACTGAGATACCATCTCACACCAGTCAGAATGGCAATCATTAAAAAACCTGGAGACAACAGATGTTGGAGAGGATGTGGAGAAATACGAACACTTTTACACTGTTGGTGGGAGTGTAACTTAGTTCAACCATTGTGCAAGACAGTGTGGCGATTCCTCAAGGATCTAGAAATAGAGTAACATTTGACCGAGCAATCCCATTACTGGGTATATACCCAAAGGATTATAAATCGTTCTATTATAAAGACACATGCTCACGTATGTTCACTGCAGCACTGTTTACAATAGCAAAGACCAATCCGAACACCCAATAATGATAGACTGGACAAAGAAAATGTGGCACATATACACCATGGAATACTATGCAACCATAAAAAATGATGAGTTCGTGTCCTTTGTAGGGACATGGATGAATCTGGAAACCATCATTCCCAGCAAACTGACACAAGAACAGAAAACCAAACACTGCATGTTCTCACTCATAAGTGGGTGTTGACCAATGAGAACACATGGGCACAGGGAGGGGAACATCACACACTGGAGTCTATTGGGGGGTGGGTGCTAGGGGAAGGACAGCAGAGGTGGCAGAGAGGTTAGGGAGGGATAACACTGGGAGAAATGCTTGATGTAGATGACGGGGGGATGGAGACAGCAAACCACCATGGCATATGTGTACCTATGCAACAATCCTGCAAGAGCTGCACATGTAACCCAGAACCTAAAGTACAATTAAAAAAAAAAACTCAACATCATTAATCATCAGAGACACAGAGACATACAAATTCAAACTACAATGAGATACCATCTCACACCAGTCAGAGTGGCTATTATTAAAAAGTCAAAAAACACTATATGTTGGCTGTGCTGTGGAGCAAATGGAACACTTTTACACTGCTGGTGGGGGTGCAAATTAGCTCAGCCACTGTGGAAAGCAATGTAGAGATTTCTCAAGAATTTAGAACTATCATTTGGCCCAGCAATATTATTATTATTACTGCATATATACCCAAAAGAAAATAAGTCTTTCTACCAAAAGACATCTGTACTCATATGTTCAAATGTCATAGTACTATTCACAAAAGCAAAGACATATAATCATCTTAGGCTCCCATCAGTGGTGGAATGGATAAAGAAAATGTACTACATTTATACCATGGAATACTACACAGCCAGAAAAAAATGAAATTATGTCCTATGCAGCAACATGGATGCAGCTAGAGGCCACTATTCTAAGCAAATTAACACATAAACAGAAAACCAAATATCTCATGTTCTGACTTACACATGGGAGCTAAACTTTGGATACTTACGGACGTAAAGATAGCAACAATAGCCACTGGGATCTACTAGAGCAAAGATAAATAAGAAGGGAGTAAGGGTTGAAAAACTACCTATTAGACTCTATGCTCGGTACCTGAGTGATAGGATCAATCATATTTCAAGCTTCAGCATCATGCTGTATACCCATGTTATAAGCCTGCATATGTACCTCCTGAATTAAAAATAAAAGTTGAAATTATTTTTAAAAAGAATAGAATAAAATAAAACAAACATTGATGACAATAATCCTTGTCTCATATCTCACCAGTACCACATATTTTTTTTTCATTATTGCTTTTTAAACCAATGGCAGCTTAGTAGGTGAAAAATACTTTTGAAAAAAAACTTTTATGCCCTTGAACTACAGCATTTTTCCCAAGTGTCTACTAATAGGTTATTTAAATATCTTTTTCCTATTTGAAATACTATAGTCATAGATTTGTTTAAAGTTTCTTTGTAGTAGTGCTCTTATATATTTAATTTTGCATCTTCATTTTAAAAACAATAGTTTATCATAACTCCAATTTGTATGTGATTTCAAGTTTAATTTTAACTGCTACATAACTGCCTTTCAGTGGTTATATAACAGATTACTGAATTACTTCTCTGATGCTAAGTATTTTATTGTCTTTTCTTACATACACACATGCAATACCAATAATGCTATTGGCATGAAACGTTGTCTATGTTTATTTATCTAGAAAGATAACTAGAAATGAAAATGCTGATGCTAAAATATGAACTTTTCTCAATCTTAACGCAACTTACTTTCCAAAAGACTTGTATCATATTAATTTCTCCATTTTCCCAAAATCTTCCATTTCCCAAAAATCTTGAGTGCTTTGAATATTACCCTTTTAAAATGAAAATTCACGTATATTCTTAATGACAAGAAAATCAGCTAGCCTAAAGAAACCTTCTGCAAGAGAGACCTGCCCCACTGTGTGTAACCAGCGGGTGGTTTGCATCTGCTCAGGACAGAGTCCACTCGTGTGCTGCTCACACTGACCACACTCTACACTGCACGGCTTGAGGAGATGGTCAGTCCTAGGATGTGATTTGCCTTCTACCAGGGGCTGGTTCTGGACATTTCTCCCACAGGCCATGCTCTAAACAAGGAATGCATTTTCCCAGGGTCATGGGTAGCTTGAGTCAGGGTGCGGGGCATATCCTGGCTTTGGCTGCTCCCGGAACAGCACATGCAAACTGAAGGTAAGAGACAAAAAAGCTCTTCTTCCAGATTATTTTAAAATCTGTGCTTGGAGTTTCCTGCCACATCCTCCACAGTGATCTCCACATGTCAAGCAGCAGGAACAGAAGGAAAAAATCAACCACGTGCTTTACCACAGAGCAGCCCTGAATGGACCCCGGAGCTGGGGCAGAACAATGTTCATCAGAGGGAAACAGTGCTTCATCAGAGACAGGGACAACGCCCCAGAGACACGTGATCACCCCGTTTTCTGCAACTTAGAGTAACATTCCCTACAAATGTGCTGAAGAGCATCTTCAGAGGAAAGAGCAGTGTGGCTGAGCACCATGCACAGCCTAATTGGAAGAGTATTTCTGGAAGAGCACACCATATGCTTTACATTTGCATCCCGTCTATAAATATCCCAGGAACAACTTGAGTCCATAAATACTGTATTCAGAATGCTTTGCTGGAATCATCTTCCACTGCTCAGTCGTCTGTTTACTAATGTGGCTGTTCCTTGCCCCACTCATGGCACAGAATCATCCCCAAGATCAGGGTCATTTTGGGAAGCGAGCGGGTGCCACAGAGCCAAGGGTGGCCAGCGGCCTCTCCTCTGTCCCATTTGCTTTGGTCTCCTCCCCCATCGAGCTCTCAGGCCACCTCCAGGTGGAAAGTGACAGAGGACACTTCCTTAGCAAAAGCCTGGATAAGACATGAAATCGTTAATGAAACCCTAAAGAGACTGCAGTAAGGGAAGAGCCCTGTGCACCTGCAGAGCTAACCTTTATCCAGAGTATCCATGTGCAGTGGACAAGCAGGAGCTGTCTTCACTGTGAATCTGCTCTGCTAGAATTCATCTTTATTCTGCCAATGAGAAAGTCAGGACTTGACAATATTAAGAATCTCGCCTTGTGAACAAGCCAGGATTCTAACCTGGAGTTTATGCCGAGCCACACTCATAACAGGTGGCAAGACTGGCAAACCCCGGAGCATGGCTATCCATCTGCCAAAGGATTAGGAATCACCACCATTTGGTTTTTGAAAAACTGACTTTATGCAAAGCCTTTTCTTCTCAGAGTTCCTAGGAAAGGGATCTGGGGAGATGTTGGTCTCCATTTTTCAGGCAAGAAAAGTCAGGCTCAGAGACTTGCTCAAAGCTACACAGTTAGTAGACAGTAGATTTCAGAGTTGAATTTTGATATGCCAACTTGTATTTCAATGTCCTTTCCACATGCTTAGGACACAAATGTTATTTAGGAAGAGTAAATCGTCAAGCCATGAGAAGCTGGTAGCATCTCAGACACATCCAGGAGTCAAGTCGGCTTTCAGGCCCCATGCTGGGTTTGGGCTGCTTTAGCAGTCAGCAGGTGTGACGGCCAAAAGGCTGTGGCATGGAATTCTACCAAGAGCAGGCAGCCCCACAGAGGGAACTGGCTAGGATCTTTCTAGATGCCTGGGGAGAGGTCCAAGTGGAAGAAAAAAAGGGGACATACAGAAAGATTTGTCGAGTTAACCCTGTAGTATTTTCCGCTCTCCACAACTGTAGCCTCTGGAGGGCAGGGGCTATCTGTCTCCTTCACTCCAGCATGCCACCTGAGCATGAATGAGGCAACCCCTGGGAGACCCACATGCTGCCCGACAGCTGCTGGGTGCTGCATGTCAGAGCACCTCAGAGTGTCAGGGCTAAAGTGTTCGCTATGCCTGCAGGTAGGGTCCAGAGAGCAGACGGCAACACTGCAGGGCAGCATCACCCCAGGGCAGGCCGGAGGCCAGAGCACACTGGGTCAGGAGGGGCTTCGACTGCCCCTGCAAAAGCAAATGGCGGCCAGGTTGGTGGCTCACACCTGTAATCCCAGCAGCTTGGGAGGCTGATGCAGGCAGATCACCTGAAGTCAGGAGTTCAAGACCAGCCTGGCCAACGTGGTGAAACCCCATCTCTACTAAAAATACAAAAATTAGCCAGGCATGGTGGCACATGCCTGTAATCCCAGCTACTCAGGAGGCTGAGGCAGGAGAATCACTTGAACCCAGGAGGTAGAGGTTGCAGTGAGCCAAGATTGTGCCATTACACTCCAGCTTGGGTGATGGAGTAAGACTCCATCTAAAAAAAAAAAAATCAACAGCATGACCCACTGAGCCTGTCCACACTACCAGCCCACACGCAGGCCAGCTTCATCCAACAGGGAGTCTGGGGCGCAGGCCTCTGCTCACATAGCCTGACATTCTACAGGGAAGCAACAGTGAGCAAGAGTCCCTCGAGGACATTTCACTCGGACTTGGTGCCATGAAGAAAAACAGAGCTGGGTACTGGAAAACTCCTGGCAGGCAGGTGCGTGAGCTGGGGGGCAGGACGTCCTCTCTCAGAAGGGGACACTGGCAGAGAGAGGCACTCCAGGGGTCAGTCTGCCAGGTCAGAAGCACAAGGAAGTTTCAAGTGGCCAGAGTAGAGCAATCGAGGTGGAGAAAGAAGCCACAGCTGGGCTGGCTGCATCATGGCAAGCCTCATGAGTTGCAGGCCAGGCCTGGCATCTTCCTCCAACTGTGAGGGGACCCCAAGGGTGAGGGTAGACAGCCTGCAGCCTGCTTTTCTAGGGTCATGCTGGCTCTGCTGGGAAATAGTCTCCAGCAGGCCGAGCATCTCTGCAGCCCCTTCACTCACTGGGAATTTTGGGACCCACTGAGGGTCCTCCCACTTCCCCCTGCCCTTTACAGGCTGTTCTTTTTTTTTTTTTTTCTTAAGATGGAGTCTCATACTGTCACCCAGGCTGGAGTGCAATGGCCCCATCTCGGCTCACTGCAACCTCCACCTCCCGGATTCAAGTGATCCTCCTGCCTCAGCCTCCCAAGTAGCTGGGATTACAGGCAAGGACCACCATGCCCAGCTAATTTTTGTATTTTTAGTAGAGACAGGGTTTCACCATGTTGGCCAGGATGGTCTCAATCTCCTGACCTTGTGATCCGCCTGCCTTGGCCTCCCAAAGTGCTGGGATTACAGGCGTGAGCCACCGTGCCCAGCTGAGGCTGTTCTTTAACAACCTTGCCAGGAAGTTACTCTGACAGAGAACCCCATTCTTCTCATACCCCAACCTAACCACTCCTGGAAGAGTCCAAAATCTCCTAGGTTTCCTTAAAAAGGCAAAACTGGGAAGCCAACCCAGCAGAAGCATTGCAGGCCACTAGCTTACAGCCATGGGAACTGAGGGAATATGGACTGGCACGGACGGGGAGCAGGATCACTGTGGGAACGACCAGCCACGGCTGGACAGGCACTTCCCAGGGACCCACACCAGCAGACTGCACCAGCGCCAGGCGGCAGCAGGGAGCAGCTATGCTTGTTAGACAGGACGGCCATTGGAATTCAGTGCAGTCATGGATGTGAAATGAGGCTGAGAAGGCAGCAGTGTCCTTGGGAGATTCTGGGAGCCAGGAATGTTGGAGCAGATTGGTAATTTGAGCCCCTTGGGAATGCCAATCTGCGGTGGGCCTGATGACCTCGCACAGTCTTGCTGGTGTGCCGGATTGCATGGCCGAGCAGTCTCCGTGCACCTAAGTAGGTCAGGGCGACCACAGAATGACCACAGCTATCATGAGACCGCTGCCTGCTGCAATGTTCGCTACTTAATCGAAAAGTGATGACCCTTGGCCTGGGTTCCTCAGCTGCAGCAGAAACCCACTGACCACGTGACATACATCTGGGCCCATTGTACCGCCTCTGTGGGACTTGGGGACAAGGAAACCAAAAAAACGATGCTGACACGCTGGCTTCTACTTTTGCTGTGAGAAATACAATCTTTTATCTCTAGTCCAGGAAGCTGGTTTTTTTCCGACAGCATTCAGGATACTAACTTGTTAGCAGTATTAGAGTCGAGCGAAATCTCAGACCTCACCAGTCTTGACACTGACCTCTTAATTACATCCTAACTCCATCTTTTTAAAGAGGCCAGAAGCCTCTATCACCAAGGCAAACGGGAGGAGGAGTATTGGGATCTTTCAGAAGCACATTAGTGGCTGATACGGGCTGCAGGTGGGGAGAGCTGTAGGGAGAATGAGGTCCCCGATTTAAACGGAGATACCAGGAAGCAAACGGCAAAAGCTAAGCCCTGGCACTGCTCTGTCAGAAGCCGGGAAGGCACAAAGACCGCAACGAGCAACCGGATTTGTGGGGGCATCATGAGGATTTGCTTCTCGTTAATTAATCATGGGACGTAAGGACCAGTGCAGATCAATTAGCCCAGTAAGGTTGTACCTGTGTAACACAAACAAAAGCAGTAAAAACACTGCCCACTAGGTTAAAAGAAGCCTCTGCTGAGTCCCAACTTGGCGAGAGATCCGCGGCTTCCTACTGGAATTGCAGACCTGAGTGAGGCCCCTCTCTCAATTCACACCACGTTGCACTGCTTAGCTACATGCAAAAGCTGAGCAAGTCTGAGTCTGCTCTTTCCTGACACACAGGAATTGAGTCTGCCACTCACCCATGCCCACACCTGAGTCTGAATCCCAAACTTATCCTGGATCCACATCTCCCCTTCACTCTTGTGCAAAGCCTGAGTCCTCTGCTCACTCACACCCAGACCTAAATCAAACCTTCGGCCACATGCCAGACATCAGCGAGCTGCTCATCAGCGAGCTGCCCCAGAGCTAAGTCACTTTCTAAATGGACGTTTACAAAACAGTGTGGTGAGCAGCAGGAGCCAGAAGTCAAAAGAAGCATGCAAGTCTCCTCTGCCATCCCTGTTTTCAGAGTTACCAAGGTGAGACACGTGCGTCTAGTCATTTAAAAATACGGCTATCAGCCGGGCGTGATGGCTCTCGCCTTTAATCCCAGCACTTTGGGAAGCCAAGGTGGGTGGATCACCTGAGGTCAGGAGTTCGAGACCAGCCTGACCAACATGGAGAAATGCCATCTCTACCAAAAATACAAAATTAGCCGGGCATGGTGATGCATACCTATAACCCCAGCTACTTGGGAGGCTGAGGCAGGAGAATCGCTTGAACCCAAGAGGTGAAAGTTGTGGTGAGCCAAGATTGTGCCATTGCACTGCAGTCTAGGCAACAAGAGCAAGACTCCATCCCCCCCGCAAAAACAATACATGACTACCTTCGGTGTGCCGGTCACTGCTTTAGTCACAAGAAACATAGAGGTGAACAAGCCCCTTACTGGACTAATCATTCTAGTGGAAAATTTAAACATTAGATTTCTTTGCAATGGCCCGAATCCTTGTTTCTCAGAATTTTGGCAAGCATTTCATATTGAGGCTGGTAGGTGACGAGTATTCCTATTTGGCACAGTTTTAGACAGCCCCATCCCAACTTCAACCCTCATGAGACAAGTCCAGAGGCTCCTTACAAGCAATAATTTCATTAGAGATTATAGAAAGAGTTGTGTGGACTCCTTGGAACCTCAAGCCTGGCCAAATGAGAGGCCCCAGAGAATCGCTGAGAAGCGTTTGGATGTCTGCGATCAGGGCCATTGCCTCCCAGCCGGGGGAGGGCTGTTTTGAGGCTTCTGGACCCCATGCTGTTTTAGAAGAGCCCCAGACAGTCCTTGAGGGGGTAGGACAGCCGTGCTCTAGATGTGGGGGAGGGCAAGACAGGACCCACTTGGTGGAACAAGGGAGGGGCTGGTACTGCTGGAGTTGGGTGGGGCAGGAACGCGGGTGTTTCCCTGGCAGCGTGGTTTGTGATAAGGTCTGTGGGGCCCTGAACGGTCTGGGCTCCATCATGTTAATTGCCCCCTTCCCAAGAGGGCTGCATCCTCAGGTGAGAAGACCCTGAGGTGGCATTCTGTTGTAGGACCCGGGGACATGCAGAAAGCCCCCCCAAGAGTTTCCATCTCTGAGCCCCACAGAGGAGCTAGGACACTTCCTGTGACCAGGGGTTTTGACAAGAAGGAATCGCCCAGAGAGCCCGCCCTGCAAGAAGCCCTTGTCTCCTCTGGTTCCACTCCCGTGCCCCCAGCCCTGAAGGAGCAAGGAGGGGTAGGGTGAGGAGGAGCCAGAGCAAGGGAGAGCCATAGGCACCTGCACTGCCGGCCGGCACATGGACAGCAGGGGAATGGCGGGATGGGTTTCAGCCAACTCTGTGATGGCCAAGGGCTTTTCCCTGGTCATAGCCTGGCACACCGGGTCCTCTGAGCAAATCGGAGCTGCTGGAAAGGTACTGCGATGTGTAATGACTGATGGGACACAGTGTCAAGTAGTGGTTAGTGCTGTGACTCTACCCAGCGCCCATGAAGGCACGGAGTGTGGCTGCAGTGAGGGGTGGAAGGCCAGGCAGAGGCCGGCTGGCAGCGGTGAGCCACCAGGAGTAGGAGGGGAGTGCTCCATGCCTCCACCCCTCTCTGCCCCCGAGCTCCAGGTACAGATAAGCAGTCTTCATCTCATCACCAGCCTGGACCACATCTGGAGCCTAGCTGGTCTCCCAGGCTCAGACCTTGCTCTCCCCACACTGCATGCCCCTTCCAAAACACACGTCTGAGCATGCCACTCCTCCACTCCACCTCTTCAGAAGCCTCAATTTCACTTTAAAAGAAAACCTTTAAGTCACTGGTGAGGTTAAGGGCCCCAGGTGCCCAGGGCTGGGCTGACCCCTCTGATCTCCTCACTTCTCTCCCAGCGGAGACATCAGTTTTATTGAGGACTTACACACTGGGCCAATCCAGGGGTGGTGGGCTGGGCAGGAGAACCAGTACCAGTTGTAAGCAGCATGCAGTTTACACAGCATTTCCCCTAAGCGCCCTCCACCTGGCAGCCTCCATTTAACCCAAAACAAAGGGCCTCTGTGCCTTGCATGCCCTGTGTTCCAGGGAAAGGGCCAGCGGTTCAGACTTCCTTCATGGGAAAGGAGTGAGTCCCTGGGTTGGCCACTCTGGATTCCTTGGCCAGGAGCTCTGAATACACATTCTTCTTAGACCGTAGAATCATTCTCAGAGTATGTTTCAATTATTGCTGCCAGGTGTGTCTGCCATACACTAGATCTCTTCTGCAATTCCTGAGCTGATTTACACATTAATTTTGAGGATGAAAGGGCCCCAATATCTCCACTCATGTGACAGATGCATCAGAAATTGAAGCCTGAGAGTGCGATGTTAAAGCCAGCTCACGGCCCGGCGTACTGAGGTGAGCAGAGCCGGTCTGCGGGCTCAGAGTTCTCGTCCGCTGGCTTCCCACTGAAGCCTCCAACATGGGCCCCACCAAGCCCTTCTGCAAGACCCCTTCAAAATAGAAGGACTAGGGACTTCTGGTTTCAGTTCCAGCATGTGTCCAACATGTGAAGAGCTTGGCATCATCACTCTTGTCCTTACAGCAACAGAAACCTGGAAAACTGAAAATCAGCAACTTTCCTAGGACCCGTCATAAAACGGAGGTTGCAAAACAAATAGATACCTCAAAATTCAAAGAGACAGGTGCATTCAGAGAGAGAGCTGAGACCTGTTTACCTGGAACAGAAGCTGCTAGGTCATTGGCTGGGAGGAACACTTCCATGGGAGTTTTGACAAATTGCCGGAGGCTGAGTGTGGACTAGCATAAGAGGGAGAAACTACTGGGGACACAGAGTTAAGAAGAGTCTCTAAAATATGTGGCCTTTATATCTAGGGACCCCATAGTGTTCTCTTGGTGAAGATTCTAGAAGGATTCCCCTCCTGGCTCTGGCAGGGGGACAGGAAGAGCAATCATTGTGACATCCGCCCAGGGCCTCCCCCATAACAAAGGTCTACTCTTCAGGAAAAGAAAGGACATTGCCAGGACCTTATCTATGTTGGGGAAGGGAATTCCTCCCCGTCAACCTCCACCAGGCTTCCTGGATCAACTGAGAGGGAAAAAACACTGGTCCCTGAGAGCCACAGCTTCGGGGAGGTAGATTGGAAATATCACAGCCAGTAAAAGGTATAGGGTACAGAGGAGAAAAAGCCAAACTGTATACCGACTCCTTCCAAGACCACCTCACCCCAGGAGAATGTCATGACCTGAATAACCCCACATCTAGTAAGTAATTTGAGTCAATTGTTAATAACCTCCCAAAAAATTACCAGGTCTACATATCCTTACTGGTAAATTCTACCAATATTTACGCAAAAAGTACTGATTATTATTAATCACAATCTCTTCCAGATAATAAGCAGAAGGAGTACTTCCCAAGTCATCTGTGAGGCCAGCATTACCCTAATAACAAAATAAGTTGTGACATTACCAAGAAAAGAAAGATAAACTGCAGGGTTGGGCATGGTGGCTCACGCCTATGATCCCAGCACTTTGGAAAGCCAAGGCAGGTGAATCACCTGAGGTCAGGAGTTCGACACCAGTCTGACCAAAGAGGTGAAACCTAGTCCTTACTAAAAATGCAGAAATTAAACAGGCGTGGTGTAATCCCAGCTACTCAGGAGGCTGAGGCTGGAGAATCGCTTGAACCCGGGGTCTGGAGGTTGCAGTGAGCTGCGATCACACCACTGCACTCCAGCCTGGGCAACAAGAGTGAAACTCCACCTTAAAAAAAAAAAAAAAAACTGCAAACCAATATATCTATATCTGATTTATTTGAACATAAGCACAAATATATCTGAGAAAATACTAGCAAAACAAATTGAACACTACGTAAAAGGAATTATATACCACAACTAAATGAGATGTCTTCCAGGTATGCTCAGCATTGTTCAGACAGTCAGGATTTTGCTGTTTTTGTTGCTGAGGCTGAGCTGGTTCTTGAGGTCCTCGTGCAGAGCCCTCAGTCTGCTGCACACCTGCTTGAGGGTCCCTCCACTCATGGAGTTTTCGCCGGCTCCCTTGCTCAGCAGGCTGCACTGTCCCATCCCACAGAGCACAGCAGCCGCCTGCTGCACCCAGCAACAAGGGGGCCCAGGCAGCATGGCTCCCCGACACTCTTTTCATGAAGGAGAGACATCAAGAAACTTTCCAGGCTGAGATCCAATCTCCTGCTGAGGGTATAAAGGGAGATCCCTTAGCACACTTGCCGTAGAATCACAAGTGTGCAATTCCGCTCCGGCTCCCCTGGAGAGCTGTGCCCTGACAGTATCCACCGTCCCTGCGATGCCAGGACCCACAGCGTCCCTGCGCAGATGCACTGTGAGTGGGAGGGTTGAGCTCACATGGCTGGAAAGTAGTAGGGGGATCGGCTCTGACTCAGTTTCCCCTGCCTGACCCACTTCACACCACTCATATATTTCTCATCTGCTAGCCCTGCCTGGCAGCTTCCCCAGTGGCCTCTTGTGCCCGACGCTGGACACTCATCCCATCACAGTGCCCTAAACCTCACAGATGCTAGACGGGAGTGGGTCAGGCTTCATGTATCTATGACAAAGCCTAGCAGTGAAGACATTACTTTTCTATGACACACCGTCAAGGAGGCCATGGAGGGGCTCACCAATTCCCCTGATGTATGACACCCTCAGAGACCCCTCCAAGCCTCCACTGGCTGGGATCAGCCTCCCTGTCCTGGGCAGAGCTCTAACCCATTAGCTGAGCTGGGCACTCCCATGGAAGTGGCAGCAGAGCTCTCCTGGCACAAAGTCCTGTTATAACCACTCAGTCCCACCCCAGTCTCCTGGAAGGGGAGGATTGTTGCCGGCTAGCTTTTCCTGTGAGACCCACAGAGAAAGCCAGGTAGGAATGAATGGATAGGAGTCCAGGCGTGGTGGCTCATACCTGTAATCCCAGCACATTGGGAGACCGAGGCGAATGGATCACTTAAGGTCAGAAGTTCAAGACCAGCCTGGCCAACATGGTGAAACCCCGTGTCTACTAAAAATACAAAAAAAGTTAGGGGGGCATAGTGGTGTACACTTGTAATCCCAGCTACCCAGGAGGCTGGGACAGGAGAATCACTTGAACCCAGGAGGCAGAGGTTAGAAAAAAAAAAGAGAGAGAGAAAGAGAAGAAAGAAATGAATGGGTCAGGACATGCCGGCAGTGGGCGGAAACATCTCTGCTTGCCCAGAGCGCTGCACTGAGCTTCAAGGAAGCCTCCCCACGCCTATGGGAAGTGGTTACGCCTTTCTAGTTGCTGTTTAACACTACTTCTAACCACTTGTTGTTCTTCCTTCTTCCCCGCTCCCTTTCCCACAGACATTTTATTTTTGTACCTTCATCAAACTTGCCAGTGGGAAAGAAACCACATCCTACAGCTAGAGACACATTTTGTTCATGATTAATTAGAACTAATTGATTGGATACCTTTCCTAATGTGCGGTTTTATGGTCGGATTGAAACGTAAAGCCAATCCACCCAGCCCCAGCAGCACTCTCCCGGTGCAAAGAGAGCATGGCTCAGAGGGGGCCCATTAATGAAGGCGTCATAGCACCCAGGTTGCAGTGATAAGTCTGTGCCCTACCTGGGTACCCACCTGCCTGCCTCCCCCCACGGGCAGGGGAAGGAGCCCCAGGGTGGGGTGGGCACAGCTCAGCTCAGTTCAGAGGATTTTCGGTTATTCAGAGGATTTTCTGTCCCCGGCACCCTGCCAGGGGTGAACACACGCTCCATGGGTCCAGTCTGACCCAGCGGACAGCAAAGCAAACTAGCAGATATAAAAACATGTTTGGGGGCTGGAGGTGGTGGGAACACCAGCAGAACCTTGGGCCATCAGGGGCTGTCCCATCTCAGCACTGCGCAGGTGTGCACCGTCACTGCTGTCTGCAGCTGCTGCTTCTGGGGTAGCTCTCTTCTTGGAGAGTGCTTTGCTAGACATGACTTTAGCGTTCTTCTTAAGTCAGTCTTTCAGGACCAAAAGTGACCCTGCTGCGAGGGGGTTTGGCCTTTGGAGATGAAGTCAGAGAAAGCCCACCTGGGCCTGTCCACAGTACAGAGGCAGTTCCACTGAGGCTTACTTTCAAACCTTGCTGCGCTGTTTCGTTTTGGTTTCGCCAAACAAAACTCAGTTAAATTTCACATTATATCGAACTTAAATTCTTTTTTCAATCTCTTCATTTTAGAAATTGGGACACTCAGGCAAAGAGAGGGTAAAGTCCTTGCTGCAGACCCCAGAACTAGCCAGCGTCACGTTTGAAGGCTGTTGTCACTCCCTTCTGTCTCGGGGAGGGGGCTGCCTCTTCCCAAGGGCTCCTGGCTGAGAGAGGAAGGCCCTCCTGAGAGGTCAGCCCTTGCTCCTGCTTCACATCCTCAGTCAAGTCAGCAGGCCAGCAGAAGATGCCCTTCTCTGTCTTCACATCTCAGGCCAATCTTGCTCTCAGATGCCTTAGAGGCGACTATAGACCCCAAATTAATGAGTATTTACATCAGTTTCAATTAACAGGAAGTGCAATTCAAGCTGGCTAGTGTAATAAAAGTCTCTTGTCTCTCGTACTGGAAAGGTCTATGGGAAGTGTGGGTTCAGCATCATTAAATCAGATTTCTGTCTTCCCCCACTACACTCCTCCCACTGCCAGCTGTGTCCTCAGACCGGCTTCCTTCCCAGTCACAAGAGGGCCACCAGCACACAGGGCCACAGGGGAGCCCCTTTCTTAGCCAGCAAACTCAACTCCTGATCTTGATGCTGCCTGGTCACACCCTGTGGACAAGGGAGCGCCATGTGGGAATTGGCTCAGGCCTAGGAGAGAGGGGACCCAGGTGGCCTGAGCCAGTCTCTACCCTTCAGCCCAGTGGAGAGAGGCAAGTATACAGGGGCAACCACCATGTCCGCCATGCCACCACCTTGCCTGATTGTGCGAGATTTTTAAAGGAAGTTATTTATTTTTCTGATTACACAAACAATATAAAGTGGAAATAAACGTCAATCAACCCCACGTCAAGAGGTTTCTGCCGCAAACACTGAGTGTGTTTTCTCCCTGTCTTTTTACAGTTTCATTTGACCCACATAATTCTTTGTCCCTTTCTCCAAAAGCCCAATCTTATTAGGATTTGTGTCCCTCCCTGGTTGGGGCCTGAGCCAGCGTAGAGCAGCCTCTGGCCTGGGGCTTTGTCCAGGTGGTGAAGTGACTCAGCCTGTCCCATCGGGGGGACCCTGGGCCCATTTCTTAGGATGCTGGGACAGAGGTTCTCACTCTTCATGAGCCTGGGACTGCTTTCACATGTGAGAAGAAATCCCACCTAGCATCAGAATCAACACACAGAAAGGAGCCCTGAGAAGTGTAAACCTGACAGTAGAGCCTGGTAACTTTGTACGAGCCCCACCTACTCCAGGAGGCACAGGGAGGTGAGTCTTTTTGCCTAAACAAATTGAGTCAGGTTTTTCACCAAATGCATGATTTTTTTTTTTTAATTGAGATGGAGTTTCTCTCTGTTGCCCAGTCTGGAATGCAGTGGCATGATCTTAGCTCACTGCCACCTCAACCCCCCGGGTTCAAGCAATTCTCCTGTTTCAGCCTCCCAAGTAGCTGGAATTACAGGCATATGCCACCACACCCGTCTAATTTTTGTATTTTTTAGTAGAGACAGGGTTTCACCATGTTGGCCAGGCTGGTCTCGAACTCCGGACCTCATGTGATCCACCAGCCTCAGCCTCCCAAAGTGCTGGGATTACAGACATGAGCCACTGAGCCCAGCCCAAGTGCATGAATTCTAACTGATACAACCTTCTCCACACATAGGCTGCTGGGTCCCATATTTTTAATGCTAGTCTGTGTCTTCATCCCTAATCATTTCCTTAGGCTGTATCCCCAGGCAGAGAACTGCTAAGTCAAGGGCTTAATTTTCAAGGCTTTTGATAGAGACTGTGAAACTGCCCTCAAGAAATGTTTGTATGTCACAGCATTAGGGCAATTTCTTTACCACATAATCAACGGATAACGGCGAAGTTCTAAAAGGCTTTTTAATGTGATAGGTGAACTAATACTGCATTCAAATACATGTAATGAATATACTTTACAATGCAAAATTAGATGGGTATTCCCACCGTGCACAAGCTCATTCGGCCACTGTGCTCCGTGGGGCACCAGAAAAAGCCTGTGCCCGGAAGCCATACACTCCTGGCTCCTGCCTCTGCCCGGCGGCAACTTTACACATTTATGTGGAGTGGAAATGTGTCATTTGGGGATGCAGGCTGCCCTGCAGCATCTGAACCCCTACTTTTGCAGCTGGTTGAGAGGCTGAACATGCCTCCAGTGCAAGATTAAAGATCCTGCAACTCTGGCCTTGCTCTGGGCCTACACAGCCACTGTGCCCTGTCAGAAACAGAGCACTGACTTGGAGTTGGGAGCCAGTGGTCACAGGGCAAGCAGAGGGCCCAGCAGGGCCTTTGTGTGGTGCTGCTGGGACCTGGTGTGTCCTGCCACCTCCCTCGTCCCTGCTCATCTACCAAGCTTTGTTCTCCAGCACTCCTGGTGATTTTTCAAGCCTCTCCTATCTTTGAAACAAATCCCTTTCCTGCCAGAAACAGCCAGCCAGTTTCTCTTGCATGCAATCAAGAGCCCTGACTAATACGGTTCCATAATCTCTCTGAATGTGGGTATCTGCAAGAGAGGAGGGCACGCCATTCTCTGCACAGCAAGACCTTGGGGCCAGACCCCTCCCCCAAGGTTCCATGTCAGTGTCACTTCCTCATGGAAGTCCTCCCCGACTCAACCAGGTTCAAACCCCTCTTTCTTCCCCTGATAACAGTTTTCAAAATTTGAATTGAATCACTTGTTAAAGTCTTTGTTTTGTGTTGAGTCCCCACTGGAGTGACACATCTGTGAAGGCAGAAATCAGAGTCACTGGCTCGCTCTTGCATCCCAGGATCGCGTGTGGTGTTTCACAATGACTGCTAGTGGAATGAATGAATGAATGAATGAGCAAATGATAATATCATGCTGCAGATTTCTTTCTTAAAAAGAGTGTAATTACATACTAACCACATACAGCTATTGCCCAGGTCTCACACCCAAGCCTTTCTAATGTATTTGGGTCTCCCCTGTTACCACCCACCATGTTACCTGAAACGTAGACTTTGTCATTTTCCCCCAAGATCTATTGCCTTGAATTTCATTATGTTCAGCCTCCCTTCTCTGAGCCATCTAGTTCTCCCATCATCTGCTCCCTAATTGCCCTTGCTAAGCGGCAGGCCATCCCTCTGACGTTTTATACAAGTGAGTGTTATGTTCTCCCCAGTCCTTGTTCTCAGGTGGCTTGCTGCTGCTGCACTTTTTGAAGTCAAAGGCCTGCAAATGTTCAGGGCACCAGAGCAATTTGCAGAGTCATGGTAAGACTAACCAGGAGCCAGAATAAGGGGAAGGTTGCCACAGGCCCTGGCTTCCTTGAGGCACAGAAATGTCCCCGGCATAGGGGAGAAAAAACCACCTCTTCCAGGGCCTCTCTCAGCAGGGCATGAATCCACACCTGGAAGGAGGACTTTGATCCACCACTCAGGAAGGAGGGAAGGCCGAGGGGACTGCCACAGGAATGACTGACATGCTGGCTGAGGCCTGCCCAGCAGAGCAGGTATTCGCTGCAGGCCACCGCAGGCCTGTGTTGCTGAGTGGGGTTTGCATGCTAGGGTCAGAGCCGATCGCCCAGGACTGCTGAGGAGAGTTCGGCTAGCCCCCGCCAAGTTCTCCTCTGCCCTTGCTCCATAGAGGGTCAGACCAGCCTCTAAATAGATGTAAAGACAGTCTATTAAAAGAGATGCCAAATGCCAGGCAGCCGTTGGATGTCCCGTGTCGTGGCCCAGCCCTGATTTCACCTGGAGGCCTGCTTGCCACGTCCTGAAGGGAGTGGATACAGCCCTGGAGGCATGGGCACCTCCAAGGAGGAGAGTGGGTGGCATTGCTGACTGCCTGTGGCTGCTGCCCCCAGGACTCAGCACATCTGCTGCCCAGGGGGCCTGGTCCTTTAGCACCTATTGAGGGACCTGTTGGTTGTTTCCAGTTTGGGGCCAGCACAAGTAAAGCTGGCTTGAACGTGCTGTACAGATTTTTGTGTGAGGATAATTTTTTAATTTATCTGGAATAAATGTCCAAAATGATTGCTGGGTAAAGTCTATGTAGTTGTTTTTTTTAAGAAACCATCAACTATTTTCCAGAAAGGTCGTGCCATTTTCCGTTCCGACCAGCAATTATAAGAGGCCCAGTTTCTTCACTTCCTCATCAGCATTTCGTATTGTCATTATGTTTTTATATTTTGGCTGTTCCAATAGCAAAATGTAAATAAGAAATTAAACAGATGAAACATAAGATCTCATCATGAGCATAAATTGCATTTCCTAGCAGCTAACAATGCTGAACATCTTTTCCTGTGCTTATTGGCCTTATACATCCTCTTTGGTAAAATGTCTTTTCATATTTTTTGTGAATATCGTAGATGGATTGTGCTTCTTAAATACTGGGTTTGAAAATTCTTCAAGTATTCTATAGATGGGACTGTAGCTTGTCTTTTCATCCTACTTAACAAGACCTGACACACAGCAAACGTTTCTGATTTTTATGCAGTCTAATGATCAATATTTTTATTTTATGAAACCACTTTAGGTGCCATGTCTGACAGCTCTTCACCAAGCCCAAGGTCCCAAGGATTTTCTCCTCTGTTTTCTTCTTCTACGGGTTTTATAGTTTTACATTTTACTTTTAATTCTATGGTCCATTTTGAGCTAATCTTGATTCAAGGTCATTTTTTCCCCTGTAGGTGCCCAGTTTCTCCAGCACCTATGCTTGCTTTATTGAACGGCATAATCGTAACAGCATGAGTGGATTTCAAAAACGTTATGCAAAGTGAAACAGAAGTAGACGTATAGAATGTAGCACTGTGTGGTTCCATGCTGTGAAATCCACAGACAGCAGAATTATGGAAATAGAAAACAGACCATTGATTACCAGAGACGGGAGAGGGAGAACGGAATGACTGCAAAGGGGTATGAGGAAATTTTAGGGAGTGATTAAATGTTCAATATTTTTATTATGGTGATGGTTATACAACTATATGCATAATATAAAACTCATCAAATTAAACACTTAAAATGGAATATTATTGTTGTATATAAATTATACCTAAATAAAGCTGACCCCACCTCCCCCCAAAAAATCAATTGGCTCTACTTGTGTGGAGAAATTTTGAGGTTCTCTATTTTGTTTCATTGATGTGTTTATCCCTCCAGCAAAGCCACATCCTCTTGATTTTCATGGCATACTAAGTCCTAAAATCAGGTAGATGGCATCCTCCTGTTTTATTCTTCTTTTTGCGAACTGGTTACCTATTAGATCCTTTACCTTTCTATATAAATTTTAGAATAATCTTTTCTATATTTACAAAAACACTCTTTGGAATTTCAATATGTATAGTGTTAAACCTATATATCATTTTGGATGTAATTGTCATCTTAACAACGTTGAATTTTTGAATCTGTGAAAATGATATATCTCTCTGTTTATACCTTCTTTGATTTCTTTCTTCAGTTTTATACTTTTCAGCATACAAAACCCATGCATGTTTGATTATACCCAAGTATTTCATTTTTCTTGAGCAGTTGTAAATAGTATTACATTTTTATTTTAATTTCTACATATACATTTCGAGCATATAGAAATATATTCTTTTTTTTTTATTTGAGACCTGAGTGTCACTCTGTCACCCAGGCTGAAGTGCAATGCTGTGGTCCTGGCTCACTGCAACCTCTGCCTCCTGGGTTCAAGCAATTCTCCCGCCTCATCCCCCTGAGTAGCTGGAGCTATAGACATGTGTCACCACATCCAGCTAATTTTTATATTTTTAGTAGACACGAGGTTTCAGTATGTTGGCCAGGCTTGTCTCAAACTTCTGACCTTGTGATCTGCACGCCTCGGCCTCCCAAAGTGCGGGCATTCCAGGCGTGAGCCACCACGCCTGACCAGAAATATGTTCATTTGTGTATGTTGTATTCATATCCTGGAACCTTGCCATATGCACTTATTACTTCTAGGGGATTTTCTACATAGACTATCATGTCATCTGCATATAGAAATAATTTAATTTCTTTCTTTCTGATCTGCATGCCTTTGATTTACTTTCTTGCCATATTGCACTGACAAAAAAATTCAATATTATGTTGAAAAAGAGGGATGAGAGAAAATATCCTTGCCTTGATCCCGATCTTAGGAGGAAAGCATTCAGTCTTTCACTGTTAAACATAATGTTAGCTGTAGGTTGTTTGTAGATGGTCTTTACCAAATTTAAAAGATCTCTATTCTTAGTTTGTGTGTGTGTGTGTGTCTGTGTGTGTCTGTGTGTGTGTGTGTGTGTGTGTGTGTGTGTGTGTGTTTGTGTGTGTGTTCTGAGACAGAGTCTCACTCTGTCACCCAGGCTGGAGTGCAGTGGCACAATCTCGGCTCACTGCAACCTCCGCCTCCTGGGTTCAAGCAATTCTCTTGCCTAAGCCTCCCAAGCAGCTGGACTTACAAGCACGTATCACCAACCCCAGGTAGTTTTTGTATTTTTAGTAGAGCTAGGGTTTCACGATCTTGGCCAGGCTGGTCTCAAACTCCTGACCTCAGATGATCCGCCCTCCTTGGCCTCCCAAAGTGCTGAGATTACAGACGTGAGCCACCACACCTGGCCTCTATTCCTAGTTTTATGAGAGTTTTTATGATTAATGTGACTTGAATTTTGCCAATATCTTTTGTGCATTAATTAATAATTATGCCTAATTGACCTATGATTTTACTGTAGTCTGCTAACATGATGAATTACATTCTAACTATTGAACAAGCTTTGCATTCTTAGAATAGA
The DNA here is from genome assembly GCF_001604975.1 of Cebus imitator. Taxonomy (NCBI): domain Eukaryota; kingdom Metazoa; phylum Chordata; class Mammalia; order Primates; family Cebidae; genus Cebus; species Cebus imitator. Next base: position 1,474,707 of record NW_016107522.1, on the reverse strand, counting down.
GCATATTTAATTATGATCTATAATTTTTGTATATATTGCCAAATTGTATTTGTTAATATCTTATTAAAATGTTTGCTTTTACATGCAAGGGATTTTGGCTTTAGTTTTCTTTTTTTACTGTCTTCATCTAGTTTTGGCATCAGAATAAACTAGCCTCATAAAGTGCTTTGGGAAGTGTTTCCTCCTCTTTTCATTTCTGAAAAAGATTATATAGAATGCATATTAATTCTTCTTGAAATATTTGGTAGAATTATTCAGCAAAATCATCCAGACCTGGAGATTTTCTGGGGGTGTTTTTTTTAATTACTTCTTTGGCTGGACGTGGTGGCTCACGCCTGTAATCCCAACACTTTGAGAGGCTGAGGCAGGCGGATCACCGGAGGTCAGGAGGTCAAGACCAGTGTGCCAACATGGCGAAAACCCGTTTCTACTGAAAATACAAAAATTAGTTGGGTATGGTGGTGCATGCCTGTAGACACAGCTATTGGAGAGGCTGCAGCAGGGGAATAGCTTGAACCCAGGAGGCAGAGGTTGCAGTGAGCTGAGATCACGCCACTGCACTCCAGCCTGAGTGACAGAGTGAGACTCTGTCTCAAAAAAATAATAAATAATAAATAAATATACATAAAATAAAATGTACTTATTTAATAGTTATAGAGCTAGGCAAATTATTCACTTTATGTTGGATGAGCTGACAGAGTTTGGGTTTTGAGGATTTTGTCTAAGTCATCTAAGTTGGCAAACTTATTTCTGTAGAGTTGTTTGTAGTATTTCCTCATCATCTTGACATATCTATGATCATTAAAGATATCCCATATCATTCATGATATGGATAATTTGTGTATTCCTTTTTCTTTGTTAATCTTGCTAGATGTTTGTCAATTTTATGAAATTTCCAAAGAACTAGCTTTTTGTCCGTTTGATTTTCTCTATTTTTTTAATTTTCAATTTTATTTTTTTGCTCTTATCTTTGTTATTCCCATTTTTATGCTTGATTTGGGTTTAGTTTGCTCTTGTTTTTCTAGCTTCTTGAGGTGGAAATGTAGAATATTAATATATTTTCTCTTTTCTAATGTAAATATTTAATGCCATATGTTTCCCTCAGCACTGTTTTAGCTTTGTCCCATGAGCTTGTATATGTTGTATTTTTTTCATTCCTAGGATATGGTCTATCTTGTGAATGTTCCATGAAAACTTGAAGAGAATATGTATTCTGCTATTATTGAATGGAATGTTCTATAAGTATCAATTAGATCCTGTTGATTGCTAAAATCTTCTTACTGATTTTCTGTCCAAATATTCTATCAATTGAGATGTAGATGTTGAAGCTTTCAATTATAATTGAGAATTTGCCTATTTCTCTACTCAGCTCTAGCATTATTTCTTCACATATTTTAGCTTTGTTGTTTAATGCACACACATTTAGAACTGCTATGACTTCTTGATGGATTGGTCCTTTTTCATTATGCAACGTTCTTTTCTGTCTTAAATATTTTCTTTGCATACTTTGAGAGTTACATTAGATAGTGTCATAATTTCGTTTCAACCAACAAACCATCATTTAGAAACTGAAAAATGAAAGTCTATTGTATTTACCTATATTTTTAGTCTTTCTGTTGTTCTTTCTTATTTCCTGATGTTCTAGATTCCTTCTCGTATCATTTCATTTCTGTTTCAATGGCTCCCTTTTGTCATTCTTTTAGGGTAGATTTGCTGGTGACAAATTCTCTGAGTTTTCCTTCATCTGACAACATTTTGATTTTCCCTCACTTCTGAAGTCATTTTCACTGGATATAGAATTTTTTGTTGAAAGTACTTAGAAGATGTTGTGCTGATTCCTTCTAGCCTCGGTGGTTTCTGATGAGAAATCCACTGCCATTTTAATTGTTTTCCTCCTATAAATAAGGTGTCATTTCTCCCTTGCTGATTTAAAGATTCTTTTCTCTGTCTCTAGTTTTCAGGGCTTTGATTAGAATGTGTCTCGGAATACATTTTGGGGGATAATCCTCTTTAAGAGTTTGGCTTAACATCTTGAACCTCTAGGTTTATGTCTTCTGCCAAAATTTGGGGACTTCTCAGCCATTATTTCTTGGAATGCCTTTTTGGGCCTGCTGTCTTTCTTCTTTCCCCTGGAACTCTGATAACACAAATGCGAGATCACTTGTTAAAGCCCAACATGTCCCTGATTGTCTGTTCATTTTCCCTTTCAGTCTATTTTTCTGTATGTCACGCTGGGCAATTTCTATTGTTCTATCTTTAAGTTCACTGATTCTTTCTTCCATGTATTACATTCTGCTGTTCAGCCCATCCACTAAGCTTTTTAAAATTTTCCAGTTATATTTTTTAGTTCTAAAATCTCCATTTGGGTCTTTAAGTCTACCATTTTTTTCTGACTTTCGATTTCTTTCATTTGTTCCAATCACATTTGTAATCACTTGTCAAAGCAGTTTACAATGGCTACTTTAAAAAACATTGTCTAATAAATCTTTGTCATCTCAGTGTTAGCATCTGTTGACTGTCTTTTCTTGCTCAAATTGAGATGTTTCTGATTCTTAGCGTAAAGAAGGTTTTCTACTGTATCCTGAACATTTGGATATTTTCTATGAGACTCTACATTCTGTTTGTTGCTGTTGAGACTAAGTTTCACTCTTGTTGCCCAGGCTGGAGGGCAACGGGCTCAATCTCAGCTCACCGCAACTTCCGCCTCCCAGGTTCAAGCAATTCTCCTGCCTCAGCCTCCCAAGTAGCTGGGATTACAGGCATGCGCCACCACAGTCACCTGATTTTGTATTTTTAATAGAGATGGGGTTTTTCCATGTTGGTCAGCTTGGTCTGGAACTCCTGACCTCAGATGATTCACCCATCTCAGCCTCCCAATGTGCTGGAATTACAGGCGTGAGCCACTGCACCCAGCCCTACATTCTGTGTTAAAAGTCCTTTCCTGTCACTATGCCGATGGTGGAATGGAAATGCTACCTCGCTACCACCCAGTGGAAGCTGAAGTACAGATCCCCACTGCCTCCGCTGGCACCGCAGGGATGGGGACAGGAGAAGGGGCATCTTGTAACTGTTGAGCTCACCATATGATCCTTGCTGGGAGGTAGGAGGTACGGTTTTTCTGTGGTATTTTACTAGAGTAATGGTTTGTTGTCTAAAAGTTTTCTTTCACACTAATAAGCTCCTTTCTGGTCTTTTAACTAGAAAGAGAAGGCTTTCCTAGAGCTGTGTTCTCATTGTGCCCATCGGCATTCCTCGGTTTCCGGCTTCTCCACCTCCCAGTCCAAAACCTGAAAGCAAAAGAAACCCAGGGAGCTCCCTACCATGTTGCTCTTCAAGATCCCCTGCCAGTTTGCCTTCTTCTCTCAAGCTCTCAGAGTCTGCTTATGTTTACTTTATACATAATGTTGCGTATTTTTAACTGTTCTTAGCAAGGGGAATAGGAAGAAAAATGTCTCATTGTCCCAGAACCAGAAATGTCACAGCCTTTATTTTGAAAGGAGCCTTCTGTGGATGACACACCCTGCAGTCCGGCTGAACTGTTCCTCTGCCTGACGTACCTGCTTCAGCTCCCCACTGCCCTGGCCCGACCCCCTGGCTGCCTCCCTGCAGCCACTCCCATGGCCTGCGAGTTCCTTCAGGACAAGATCAATGTCTTTTCCATCTTCAATTCTACAGGGCCCAAGGACGAATTAACAGAACTAGGTCACAGCATTTTTGTTCACTATCTTTCTTTATAAAAACCCTGCCCTTCCTCTCTGTACTGATTAGAGGGTGTCTGAGGCAGGAACTTGCCCTGGCTCCAACCTTTCTTTAGTGGCTGATTCTGAAGAAACTCAAAACTCAGAGAACTCACCGGCCCACCCTAAGAAGTTCTTCTCTTTCTTTGCTTTTTAACCAGCATCCCCACATGCCTTGAGAGGCCCAGATCTCAGAGGTCGCCTGAGTGTGAACGATAAGACTGCATGTCACGGGGGGGATGAGATTCACAGCATGCTAGTGAGCCTCCCAGAGCCCCCTGCAGTGCCACAGCATGGCACAGGTGCCCAGGAAACAGCTATTGAATAAATTAACAAGCCACCACATCCTGGCCCCACTGAGTCCAAAAAACTCCCACTGTCACAGAATGTTCTGCCCACCAGGGTGAGTAATTTGGCCAAAATTACATGGACTGGGGCCTCATCAATGCTGCTTCCCAATCCCGCATATCAGCAGAACTCCCTCGCCCCTTCAGAAGTGATTATTGTAAGGAAGAGACACAGACACTATGAGTGGACAGAAGTAACGGGGAAAATAAGTAAGTAACCACTTTCTTAACTTAATGAGGCTGTATAAATCTGAGCCACATTTACAATTCTGTAAGCTGTCATTATTGTTTTAATCGTAACTGTAGTACCGCTAGGAGTAATATACTCATGCCTCTGTGAAGCGCGTACCAACACTGTGACACCTCCCTGCCTTCTGTTTTGGCCCTCACCTGCGAATTACATCCATCAGCATTTTTCCGTGTTCTCTTCCCTGCATTTCTCTCTGAATTAATCATTAAATCCTAAAGTTTTCTTCCTAAAATTTCGCACATTGCTTAATATCTACTCCAAGTCCTGACCATTCCAAATGGAGCTTCTCTAAAACATACAACTTTTTTACTGCAAAACTTTTCATATCATACAATTCTTTATTACACAGCTTTAAAGGTCACTCATATAAATTCATGCTTTAAACTGGTACATTTAGATTTAAACACTGGGATTAAGAAAAAGTTATACACAGACACGTAATATCTATGTGTTATTTCTTGACATACATTAGCAATTTTGAATGCTTAACTTAGAGAAAATGTGGATGGGTGGATGGATGGATGGATGGATGGATGGATGGATTCATTAATGAACTAACTAAAAGGTTTTATTGAATAACACTTCTTAGGCCGTAAGGCAGGTGTCCCCTGAGCTTGCCCACTGTGTTCCTTCCAATCAGTCACACCCACGTCCTCTCCCATGGCCTCAGTCACCGTCAGAGTGACTCCCAGCCTCCTTCATCTGCTCCTCCAGAACAGACCACTCTGGTCCGAGTCTCAGACCTCCATTCGCCTCCTTGGCTGCTCCGTCTGGGCATCCTACACCACAGGAGCCCTGATCTCTATGCATTCTGCCAGGAACCCCTCAGCGTTAACACAAACCCAGAGTCACCTGTCTTCCCTGCCTCCTGAAAGTACATCTCCAAATCAGCATCTCCCCACTTCCCACCAGCCCCACCCCGGCCATCTCTCCTGGGATCCATTCCCCACGCTGCAGCAGGATAACCCAGCAAAACTAACAACTGTCCTTGCTCATGCTCTGCTTGGGACAGGTCAGCAGTTCCACGGGCCCTCAGAGAAAGCCTAACCTTGACACGGCAACGCGGAACCCACTGCCGGCAACACTGAGTGTCCTGGCAACAGAGCCATTCACCCAGATTCAAATACTGCATGGCCCTGGGCAAGTTCCATGGCCTCACTGCCCCTCAGAACCCTGAGCTGTAAACTGCGGCTACCAACAGGGCTCACCTCATGGGGATCTCATGAGGACTGAATGAGATAAAAGAGGTTCAGATGCCGGGCGCGGTGGCTCACGCCTGTAATCCCAGCACTTTGAGAGGCCGAGGCGGGTGGATCACGAGGTCAAGAGATCGAGACCATCCTGGTCAACATGGTGAAACCCTGTCTCTACTAAAAATACAAAAAACATTAGCTGGGCATGGTGGCACGTGCCTGTAATCCCAGCTACTCAGGAGGTTGAGGCAGGAGAACTGCCTGAACCCAGGAGGCAGAGGTTGCAGTGAGCAGAGATCGTGCCATTGCACTCCGGCCTGGGTAACAAGGGCAAAACTCTGTCTCAAAAAAAAAAAAAAAGAGGTTCAGATAAGTACAGCCAGCCCAGCATCTGGCACATAGTAAGTGCATAGTCTGGCTATTAATAAGAGGCAGCCTCTGGCCCTGCCTCTGATGCACAGTCTACCCACAGCTTCCCAGATATGATGTGGACACAAGGTTTTGAAGAGTGAATAGGAGTTTTCCGGATGGACTAAGGGTAGGAAGTCACTGCAGGACATAGGGCAGATCCAGAACAAGGCACAGAGGCATGAAGCCACGCCAGGTGGACACTCACTGACCTCTACCGGGAAGAAGCTCGCCAAGACACACACTCGCTTCAGACAGGGACCTGGGGGACTGTGTGGGCACAGAAAAGGGTTTGCATGAAGACAATGGTGAGGATGATGATGACAGCAGAGGATGAAGGGGAGGGGTGTTGAAGAAGGCGAAAGCGCAGGAGAAATCATAGAAAAAGAAGCAGAGTTAAAAGGAGTAACTGTCCAGCCTCAGGACTTTCGCACACGCTGTTCCCTCTGCATGCGCAGGAGTGCTCCCCAACTCCCAGCCTTGTACGTTCCCCCTGTGCCTCCCCAGGCCTCTACCCAGTGCCTCCGAATCAGGGAGCCTTTCTTCCCCAACCAGTTCAAACCAGCACCAGCCTCATCTCTGTTCAGCCCTCTCTGCCTCGCTTTTTATGACCTCCATCCCCACCTGATATAGTTCACATTTACCTGTGTGTGCCGATCAGACTCCACCAGGATCTTGCCCAACCGGCAGAATTCTCCACGGGGTCAGACACCGCATCTGTTCTGTTCCCAGCACCTTCCCCAGGGTCTTCAACAGCATCTGCCACACAGAAGATTCTTCATAATTTGCACCATAAACACGTGGAAGAGGATGGAGGCAGAGAACAAGAGGAGCATGAAGTAGAGGAAAGAAGGGGGAAGAGACGGAGGAGGAGGAAGAGCGACCATCACCCGTGTCATCCGGCAGCCCAGGCCGGGAGCTGCAGCAGCCATCCAAACCAGACACGGACACTGCAAAGAGCCGCACTCTGGATGACACCAGGACCGGCCTTTAGGAGGTGGCTCTCAAGGCTGGCTGAAGGCTGGACCCTCCTGGAGCGCTTGCAAAAACGACCAGGGAGATAATACACATACGAGATGATGGATTTGCTAATTATCCTGATTTGCATAATGTATATGTGATTCAAAACATCACATTGTACCCCATAAATATGTGCAATTATTAATATTATGTGTGAATAAAATACTAACGTCAGCCCCACGCGACCAGCAGCACCCAAGGCTCTGGGGTGGAGCCTGCACACGCCCCATGTCTGTGCTAGGCTCCCAGGGTTCCTGACGGTCAGCAAGAGATCCAGACACTGACCCAGGAAGGGCAGGGACAGGCCAGGGGAGAAAGGGCAGGGCTCAGGCTCACTGAGCCCAGCTGGTCTCCCCTCCTCCCTGGTGCCACCCCTGGACACTCTCCCTTCCTCCCTGGTGCTGCCCCTGGACACTCTCCCCTCTCCAACAGGCTGGCAGCCTCCTCTGCCCACTAAGGAGATAAGGAATTGTTCAGGGCCACCCACCCACCTGTCAGCACCCCCAGGACCACCCTCTGTAAACATCCTACAGGAGGAAGGAAGAGAGTCTTCCCAGTTGGCCAGCCCAGGGCACCTCTGCCAGCATCCCGAGCAGAGGCAGTGCTTGCACAGCCGGTTGGCACCCTCCCTGTGAGTAAAGGAGGAATGAGGGCTGTCCACTGTTTTCTGACAGTTCTGTTAAAGACATCCTCCTGAGGGAACAAGCAGTAAGAAGGGAAGGGCCTGACAGGCCCAGGACACGGTTAGAGAAAAATAGAACAGTGTGGACCAGAGCAGGCCAAGAGGGCTCCCTGGCAGAGGCAGCACTTTAGCTACGATGAGGAGGCACAGCAGAGCGGTTGGGGATGGGTGAGGGGACAGAGAGGGCAGTCCAGGGCACCGCCTTGCCTGCACCGCATCCTTCAGTTGAAGGCTGCCTGTGTTCCCTGCAAGCACGCCTGTGACGTCCCTCCTGTGGGTGGATGAGGACAGAGGAGAGGGCCTCAGGGTAGAGCAGCCCAGCCTCCTCACTGTCGGCCTGTGTGCACTCCTCTGTCTGGGGAGGGGAAGGTGTTTCTCCACTGCTACCGCAGATGCCCAGCCCTGGGCCGGCCCCAAACTACGAGACCTGGGGCCTTGCAAGCTTGCTAACTTGCAGGAAGCTTCCCCCAGCCCTGCCCTTGTAAAGAACAGGTGGCTTCAGCTTAGAGCAGCAGCAGCCATCTTGTGATAGTGAGGCAGCATGCCTGAAATCAGAAGCCACATGCAGAGGGCAAAAAAAGGGGAGGGGAGGGGA